>NW_027115012.1:1124967-1138084 GCF_000696795.3 Halyomorpha halys
CTCGTATATAAATTAAGAGAAATATCAGCGAGGTGACGATCTCTCACGTTCCCACTACCGGAACGTTCTGGAGCGGCCAGAATTTTTATATGGACCCGTTTTGCCAGTCTTCCTTTATTCCTTATTCCTTATATCGTATTCGAGTCATGTAGGCTTTACAAGTCTGCTACGACGTAAGTGGAAGGAAACGCTCCTCTATGGTCTTTCATCAATCTTGTACCCGGGCCCTCAGAGGAGCGTGTATTCTGAAATTTCTAAAAAGGAGAGTATCTCGAAGAATAGAAATATGAAAACGTTTTGCTTGGGTATCTCGCTGTCAACACGGGACCTCGCACTGAGGGAATACCAGATCACACGGCTCTCCCTCTTAACTCAAGATGTTTGAAAGGCTCTAACGCCATTAAAATATTGTGGGTTGAAAATATGGAATACCATCTTTCTGCTCGTTATTTGGCTTCCTTGAATTTTCTTGAGTGGAATCTGTTTTTTTATTTCTCGAAATTTACAACTGTATTTAAGCTAAAAATACAAGTAAATGTTGTATTTTTGAAGAAACTACACTTTAGTAGCTCTCCTATTTTATTTATACATTAGAGCAGTGATTCCCAAAGTGTGCGCCGCGACTCCTTGGGGCGCTGTAGTGTCGTCATAAGGACGACGCGAAATATTCAATTAAACATTTTCTTAATTTTTTAGGAATTTCCAAGCTATGGAAAATAAAAATTAATGAAGAGTGTATGAAATTAATTTCTTTCGCAATATGAAATCCAGTTTTGTTGATCACCTATCAGATAATGATAAATTTACTTGGATTCAAGAATTTCCATAGAGCCATGGGTCCATCAGAATTTACATCTTTGGGAAAGGAATCTCTTATTAACTTGTCTTGCGATAGTACTATAAAGTTAAAGTTTGGTAGGTCATGGTACTTGCTGATTTTTGGATATCAGTAAAAGAGGAATATCCAATGCTTAGTAAAGCTCTACGAATATTAATTCCATTTGCAACATCCTCTTTGTGCGAAGATGAGTTTTCGGCAGTCGCGTTAATAAAAAGTAAATATCGCTCTAAACTTAACATTTAACTAGAAGTGAGGGTCGCCATATCTAATTTTTGTAAGTTGTGTAGTGAACATCAAGCCCATTCATCCCATTAATAATTTTAATAATGTGAATCATCAATGGACGTTCAATAAATTGTTAGTGAATCTAAAGTTTATTTGTGTTTATTTATTTTTCAAAGAACCTAATCAACCACATGGTGTTTGTTCGGGTCTCTATATGGATATTACCAAAACAGTTGAAATTAGATATTTTATATTATTCCAAGGAAAATAGTAAGTATCTGTTTTTAATTTTACGCTGTTAAGTAGGTAATCGCTTTTCAAAAAGGGCGCCGCAGAAAAAATCTGATTATTTAGGGAGCCGCAAACCGAAAAAGATTGGAAACCTCTGCATCAGAAGATCTCGAGCCCATCATATTTTCAAGCACCTCGTATAATTAAGTAAGTAAGGAGTTTATTATAGGTAGGTTGCTATCATACTCTAGATTTGCGAAAAATGGAGCATTGTCTTTATGGTTGATTTTATTTGTGAAAAATTAAGGAGCATTACCGTTTAATATATGGATTGGATTGAGGATGAATTCGATTCTTTTAGAGGAGCCCCAATACTCAATGTACAAACTATGTACATGAAAAAAAAAAAATAAATAAAATCATCTCTCGTCACATTTACACTCTTATATACAATATTCACACTATCGACCTGAGGATCCCTGAGCCCACTCCATCCCCCACGTTTGAGGGTATGAACATCTTTCAAATGTGTGGACCATTGTTAAGCTGCATTATTGTAATACAGAGGTTAGTATCTTACAGGTAAAATTCGTGCAGAACCCTTGTCCACTTTAGCTCTAGTATATTCCGTATGAAATACAAAGTATACGTGGTTTTTTATGGATACATGTTGTGGTGAAGTGTTTGTTTTCAATGTTTGCCTCAACAATTTACGGTTTTAGGTTATCGGTTACACTACTCATCCTATACTTACCTGGAAACATTTTGGTACAAGCTGGACATGAGTGTGGCCTCATCTTTATTCTATTGACATAAGTTGTGTGTATATGTCTTCAATGATCACTTGTCTGCGGTTGATGAGCCTTGAGGTTTTTCAAGGATTTACCTCTTTCTATAAATTTACTTTCTTTTTTTTCTTACCTCTTGTGATAATTTAGGTATCCTTTCAGTGAGCTACAATACCTCTTTACGGGGAGTGAATGAATAAGTTTAAAATGAAATAATGTATAAAATTTCAATATTTTGAATTAATACACTTTGATTGAAAGATTGTTTCATTTTTGTATTTATAATTGAGTATTATTCACTCTTAGTAAATTATATATAACCCTTTGATACTGACTGGCTTTGTTTCAATCTTTTATTAAAAAAACATTCACCACATTTAATTGAAAAATTCGTCGACCTCTCTCCTGGGTACTAAAATAAAGTTTTTTTTTTTCAGACTAATCAAAATATTTAAATTAGAAATAGGAATTAATTTATATATTTTTGTGTTTATATCGAAAACATTTTTCATTCGGTTTTGTCGAAATACGGAGAAAAAAACCTATTTTGTATAAAACCTAATTGTTTAAAGCGTTATTTATGTTTTGTTCCATTCTGTCTCAAAATCTCAAAAAATAAAAAGTAAAAAATAATAATAATACATTATTTTCAGATCCAATAAGTTTTTTTTTTTATACTAACTAGGAAACCCAACCTCAACCCGAAGACTGAAGCCCAGACTGCTGCAGGACATTATTTTATAAATTTTTAATAAATATAAAATTAATTCATAGTCACACTACCTCTATTTACTTATTATTATTATTCATTTTTTTTCTCTTTTCTTCTCTCTTCCGTTTTTCAAATTAACTTCTTTCTTTTTACTATTAGAAGGCAATTGTTTCTTTTATTTAAGTGTACTAATATCATTATTTTTTGTTATTAATTTTACTTTCCTCTTTTATTAAGAAGCATTATTCTTATCTATTTATTTTATTATTTTTTTTCTTTTTATAAGAACATTTTATATAGTTAGGGGTGTCATTTGTATGACTATACCCCCTCATAATCAACTGTTAAAAATATATATAATATAAGTTATATCAACCATGTAAGGACCACCAGGCCGATCTTGTATAAAAATAAAATAAAATAAAATAAATAAATTTTTTTGTTTTAATAAAGGTTCAAATACATTTCTTTCTTAGCAAAATCTTTAGCATGATAAAGTTTGTCAGCAATTTGGAGAGTAGTCTATAATCTTAAGTAATTATTATATTATATTGAAAGTATTACTAAGGTTTTAGCCTAGTTTCTTTTCGTGTCATTTCACTCCCAATATATTTTCAAGAGATTGATATACGTTTTAGTTAGTATATAAGTTTAGTTTTAGTTTTTAAATAAAGTGATTTGAAAAGTTAAAAAAAAAAAGAAGGATGTTACTGTTATTTTAAAAAAAAATGTTGACTATATCTAATTTATGAGTTCAATCGTTCAATATTATTTATTGCGATGAATTATAATATTTATCAATAAATTATAAAAATAAATAAAAGTTGGTTAATTATTTTAATTAATTATGATTATTTTTTAAATTAATTATAGTTAATGATAGACCGGGGCTCTAAGGAACGTGGTGAGTCAGCCTAATCACAAGACATCTACCCGGGGTTAATCTGGTGATTAGGTGCGGGAGATTCCAGAGGCGGGCCCAATCGCTAGGCGATGTGCCCCAGGGCTGCTGATAGGTGCTCCTACCAGATTGCTCCAACAATTAGTTAATGGTAATGAAGCGACCGTCTGGTTAAATGGTGAGTGAAATAACCACCGGCTTCAGAGTGTAAATCCCAGTTGGAGAAACTCCGGGATAACTCCCTCCCCCGTCGTGTGGAGTACGTTTCGTCAGGGCAGCTTTCCGGCATCAAGTAATTAAAGCTGAGGCTACTGCAAACTCCTTGATCCTCTTCTAATCCTGTCCCTCCGCTATATTAGCTAGGAAGTTTCTTTAACTCTCGCCCACAAAGTTAAACTTGCTCCCTTTGTTATATGAACTTCTTGTATGTAGTTATTTTAAAATCCAGAATCTAAAATTATTTTTATCCAAAGAAATTTTACAATAAACTAAGAAATTACAACATTAATAGATATATTATACAATATAAATGAATCGTATAATAGACGGCCCATAATAAGAGAGAATAAATTTATTGGAAAAATATTGTATAAAAAAGTATAAATAAAATAAAAAATAGAACGAAATGAAGAAAGAAGTGAGGTAGGGTAGTAATACTCATTGTATTTAATTAATATATTATTATAACATATAATATTAATTAGGTTTATAATATGTCTCTTGGTAAAGAAAAGACACTCTTCATCAACTTTTTGGTTACCAGGATATTGTTTATAATTTATATTATATAATAAATAAAATATTATAATAATGATTAAGATTTCTTCAAGGTTAAACGAATTGTTTAGGGTCAAGGCGTGTTCAGATAGTTCAGATGCGAGCGGATCACGGGAGTTAATGAATGATTTTTATTAAGAAATAAGGGATTTGAGGTTGTTTTTTTTTTGTGTCTACTAAATATGAAAAAGTACTATCAGGAGTTGAACAGGGAATACGGTGAACTTCATTGAAAACGTTGTGATTCGTATTTTTCGGACGATATCTCACCAATGTAATACATTTACCATATTTTCTTGAATATAAATCGACCTCCTAATTAAAAAATATTCAAGTATAAGGTGGGAGAGAGTAAAATTAGATTACAAACAAGAAATAATTTTTAAATTCAGAAATTTATCTAGCCTGCTTAAATCAAGTACCTATAAATGTAGTATCATAATATCATAAAAAAAGTTAAAGAAGCTTTAAAATTAAAAGCCTTTTCAAAATTAAAAGGTTAATTAATAACTACAATTAAATTAATATTATTTTCAAATAATCCACCACTCTATAAATATGCACTCTATACCAAGAATCGGCGATTCTCATTTAGTTTTTTTTATAAACAATATTTCATTTCTTCTACTTTTTAAATAATGTTTTTTCTCGAATAAATATAAAATTCTAATAAGTGGAAATGTATACAATTTTTGTTTATTATGCAAAGATATTCTGCATAAATTTAGGTAAGGCCTGTCTCAGTTAGTTGTGTAATATCAAATTCAATCATAAGGGGAAAAAATATGAATATGTTATTGAATATATTAGCTTGATGATGTTTTTACTTCATTTTAAACAACACGTTGATTTTTAATTTATGAAATAAAAATATTTATAAAAACCAAACATATTTGTTGTAAATCTGAATATAAAATTTGGAGAAAGTATTCATTGAAAATATAGTAATCAATAAAAAAAAAAAATTCAATAAATGTAAAATGAAACAGAGATACCGCAAGCACAGAGGACATTAATTTGAAGCTAAAAGTTAAAACTTACCTATTAAATATTAATAAAAATGGGGATGGGAGTAATTAATAGTAATTTATTTAATATTAATTAATGAAATGTTGAATAAGCTATTTATGTATTTTGTCTTTTAGCGGTCAGGAAGCGCTAAATGGTTTTAGATTTTTTATTATATTATGTTCTGTTTCCCTTTGAGGTTATCAAGATGGATTAAAAAAAAAATCTAATGGTTTCGGAGATCTTTTTATGTTCTTTTACGTTTATCTTCTCTTTTATCTTATTTACTCTTTTTAAATTCTTCGTCTTCTCCTATATACTTCTTTTGATAACTTGTTGGAAGATTATTAACAGCCTGTGGTAATTGAAGGTTGGTGGTCACCCGTAGCACAGTGGTTAAGACACAGTCTTACCAATTTGATGTCTATTGGAGGTGCCGGTTCGAATCCGGCCTGGGGCGTTGACTCTTTTCATCGAGTGTAGAATTACTATGGGAGTCTTAGCAAAAAAAAAAGGTGGTCAAGAAAAGTTAGAAAATAACTATAAAATAGAAAAAAAAAAACCACTTATTTTTAACATGTAATAAATTGTTATTATTATTTATTAATAGCTTTAGTAACCTAGTAATAAATAGTTTTTCTGCTTTGTTTGTACCTCTCTTGGCCCTAAGTCGGGCCATCTTCCTATAATACTTTTTATTACATTTTATTATTCTTTCTTTGGAGGAACTCAAGAAGTTTAAAGAACAAAATTTTAGAATGGAGAGGAGAAAAGAAAACTTATTTATGAATAAACTTTATCCTACATTAAATAGTAAAATATGTTTTACTATGCATTTTTTTTCTTCTTTTATTGAGCACGCCCATAACCATCATCCCCTAGGTTTAAGCCCCCGAATCCTACTATATATTTTTTTATTTTTGTAATCTACCTTTTATAAGTTTCCTTTATATTCGTATATTTTTTATCTAGTTTTTATAACTCAATAAATCTTATTATGTAAGACAAAACATTTTTTTTGTTTATTTTCCTTTGTTTTTTTTGACCGCTCATTGGTCATGATTTAATCCACAGTCGACAAGCTCTTAAGTATAAAATGAACAATAGATGAGATTGAGAAAAGCTAAATAACGTGTTATAATTTGAAAAATTCTAATTGTGGTAAAATTCGTTACAGCACTCATAAATGAGAAATCATAAAGCTAATATAATTATTTTTTTAATTAGTTCAATCTTCTAATAAAATTACTTAATAAACATCGTTGATGGTATAGGATTAAAGATTTTTTTATTCATTGACACATTCAGTTTTATTCTCTTCCCCGTATTTTATGATCACTAATTAAAGTTTTTAAAATTTAAATTAGATTTATCGAACTTACAGAAGTTGAAATCAGGAAATTCTGTATTTAAAACTTTAGTCTGTTTCATATTTACTAAACAAAACGTTATAAATATAAAATCTATAAAAAGAATACTTAATTAATAACCCGTGAAAACGGATATTTTCAAAATTTGTAAAAATTGGAAAGTTATAGCGGAGAAATCGTTGTTAACGTAAGTGTTATTGCAGGAAAATCGTTATTAGCCAGAGTTTTGTTTTTTCTTTTCTCACTCTCCTTTTATTATTATCTAAAGAAAAGCAACACGTTAGTAAAATACAAATATATATACTTCAATACGTAGATTAACGAGAGTCTTTAGCAGAGAAATTCTTATAAACGAGAGGGTTATAAGTTTTAGTGTATTTATAAAATTTAAAATTGTCTTTAGTATTTTTTTAAACAATCCTTTGTATTAATATCTTTTTTTATACTTTTAAATAAAATTTCGGGGCTCCTCCTTCATCTTTAGGATTAATTATATAGAGTAAGATTACTATTTTATAAAATAAATACTTTTCTAAAGCTTGAATATTGCTTTTCAAATAAACATTAGTTTTTTTATGTTATATAATTAGTGGTTATATTGTCATTTTTATATATTTTATAATGTAAACTATTTGAAAGTATTATAGTTACACTCTCACACTGGACTAGCCTCGACTTTTACTCCTAACTTTATATCTCTTGAAAGCCTCCACTTGACAATAAATATCAGGGAAGAGCGCTGAATCATAAATGAAAAAATGTGTAAAGTAATGATTAATTACTTGCATAAATATTTCTTATGAGAGGGAGGATACCTTTTGCTGGCAGATAAGATCCATTCGTGTCTGACCATCCTCCTTTTTGAATTCCTTTCTTACTTTGATCCGCCGCTCCTGTACCCTTCCCACCTTCAAACCCCGCATATTTCTTTACTTTCTACGCACATAGTTCTAATAGAATTAAAAAATATGTTCTTTATATAAATTCAGACTTTATGAAACCTGCTGGATTAATATAGTAGAAATTGATACTTTTTATTTGTATGTAATATAAGATTATTTTTACTGTTTGAAAATTTATAAGTTACTTTATTATAATATATAATTTTTTTATTATGTTATAATTATTTTGTCCTCTTTGCTCTAAATCCCACCTATTGCTTTTTTAGTATTATTGTAAATAAATGTGTCCAAGAATAAATAAAGGATTTATTATTATAATATGTAAATGTAATTCAGGCGTATATTTGAAATATAATTTAAATATTCGAATATGGGAACTGGAATCGGATAGAAAAAAATTATGTTTGTCCGTTCTATTTGAATTGCCGTCCCCTGGCCCTGTGACTGGAGACCTCCCTATGTTTGTACTGTAGCAATATCCCCCATATTGCTTCGAATACCTCTACCGTCTGGTCCCAATCGTTACCCGCCTATCTTTTGATATTAATTGCGAATATGGAGGCTAGAAGAAGCCGAGAATTGGTTCAGATGAAATGGAATATTGAAAACTAGAAGTAAAGCTTAGAACCACTCAGGGGTCGGCCATAAAACTTGGATTGCCTTCCTCGGGGCCTTATTGGATTCTCTTGGTTTTTAGAAGATTAAATCCCAGATTTTTCTCCCCACCCTTACTTTCTCAGTCGGAACTATCCTCCGTGTGTGCTGAGGGGTTGTTATTTAGATCTAACCCTTTCTACACAAACACCATCACCTGATAGGGAAACTTCTTTCATTATTCATTGGCACTCCAGATCGCTTCCTGGCCCCGTCTCTCTTAAGGAAATGCCTTTAGGGTGATAAAGTTACCCTTCAATAGTTATTTTAGTAAAAACTTTTATGATTAATCATGAATAAAACACATTATAGATTTTAAAGTTTTATTTGTATATTTTTTATATTAAAAAAAATATATATATATTTATCAGATCTTTTTTGTTCTTCTACCATGCCTTCAGGTCAAAAATTTTGGCGTTTCGGGATCCTCTCATGGCCAGTTTTTTTTCTTTAAAAAATTCTTCTTGAGTCTAATATTTAAGTTCAATTCAAATCATTTAATATTAAAATATTAGACTACACGCTTATATAAATTATTTATAATTAAAAAAATTTTTATTTCAAATTATCAAGGAAATGATGATATTACCGATGACAGCTACGCTTTTTCCGATCTTGATAAATTCGTTCCATATGTTATTATACCATCAAATTCCACCCGAATCCAATCCTTACAGTCCAAAATCCTAATCCTTAATGCTCCTTACTTTGTCACAAATCAAGTCATCCATCAGGACCTCAATGTCCCATATGTTGCCGATTTGGTCAAAACCAGATACCATTCCTTCGATGATAAACTTCCCAACCACCCAAATCTAATTGTTTCTAACCTGGCTTCTCCTTCATTACCTAATAATCCTCCTAGGCGTCTGAAAATAAGATGGCCTCGAGATCTTCTCCTCTAGAAATGTTATTGGAGTTCTATCAATGGGTATATTCTCCACATGTATCATGTCACTATGTCACTTACAGCAAATTTACTTGTTGTATATATTTGTATACAGTTGTAAATAACAATAAATAAATTATTAAAAACAAAAATTTATTATTTCTCTGAGATATACTAATTATTTCTAAAAAGAAGAGGATTGGTCAAAATTAATAAATACTGCCCTTGTATTCAGTTATTCAATGAGACAATGGAGACTGTTTACAATAATTGAAACTTTTGTGTTTGAAAATAAGTTCTTACTCTATCACTGCAGAAATCATATTTAAGATCGTCTCTTGTTCCTGTGAAGATTAGCATAAATGATTCCGTTGACAATGAAAATATAAGATAGCACACAGACCATACAATCCGCTTTAGTTTAGCTAAGAATTATCTTTCACTCTTATATTTATAAATGGAGAAATGATTTTTATAATGAAGGAAACATATTAGGATTGTCTATGAAATCAGCTACCCCGCCAATCTGACGAGTTTCGTAGATATACAACATACAAATTATAAAATTAGGAACCTTAGGAAAAAAATATTTGTGTCTATAAATTCTTTAGATTAAGTGATTAAATTGCAATGCAATATAGTTTAAATTAATGCAGATTTTTTTTGTATTCATTTCGAAGTTTGAAATCCGTCCATTTGACAGGTCCTGTAAACCAAGTATTAGTAATAAAAATAAATAATTTAAAAACAATGATAACAATAGTTATGTTATAGCAAAATGAAAGAAAATAAATATAACTAATATTTATAGAATTAATAAAATAAATGACTGACTTTTTATTTTTAAAAAAACCTGCTTCTTAAGGGAGTTAGAAAAGTATGGACCCTTTGAAAATGAGAACGTCTTAAAATATACAAACATGTACCAGATCTTCAATTTATTTAATTTATTTATTTGTTACATGCTCTAAAAGTGGAAAGAAAGGGGTTATACAATGTTGATACATTTTTAGGACTAATCTCAAAGCATAATGTTCTGCAAAATAACAAGGATCTGCTGTGGTAAACTAAGTTAGCAATATTTATTATATTCCAACAAATAGAAACTATGTTTTATAATTTATACTTAGCTATATATTTGTGATATTACATTTTCTCAGATCAATATCGTTTAGAACGTGTTTCCAAAGCGATGTCCAGGCGGGGAATAAAAGGGAAAGTTGCGTTGGGAGTTTCCACTTAGAGTAATTGCAATATTGGTCGGAAGACGCCCCTAACTTGAGACTTAAATTACTTAACCAAACTGAATATACTTAGCTTACTCAAGTTATTACCTAATGGTCTAGTATGATTATTACTATTGAAAAATTAATTACTTTTCGCATTATACGATTACTAAATGATTTAATGGGCGTTTTATTGGCTATAATTAACATCTGTTTGTATAATCAAACAGTATCCTTTCTTTGAAGAAAGCAATTTATTCATTTTGTAATTATTATATACGTGCTTAATTAAATCCAAATAGATAAATAATTAATTAGAAATAAATTATTTACAAATGTTATTACCAGGGTTCTAATTATATATCGCCGATATTCTGAAATAATAAAAAAAGTTTATTTGTCAGTTTTTCACATAATTTTTAATTTTTTTAATTACTCGTATGTTTCTTTTTCACTTAAAGCCGTGTTTGAAAATTATTTATTTTAATTTTTTATCGTAGAAGACAAAAACACAATATTTATTTGTTGTGCAGTTTATAATTTTACTCATTTTATAGATACGAAAACATCATTACAATGAAAATGTAAAATTATTATAACAGATTTCAGGAGTTTTTTTAAACAAAAGTATTAACTTATTTATTACTCCAATGGGAGTCTTGGCCGAAAAAAAAAACTTATTAATATTTATTTGTCAGTAACAGTTTTTTAAATTCTTAAAAAAAAAAAGATTTTTAAATAAAAATTCAACAGCTAAAATATATTCAGTTTATTAAAAAAATTAAGTTTTTCATATTCAAAGAGCTCCTATGGACTAAAAGTTTGTTATTTTTTGTTTTATTTTACGACTCTCTTCCTGGTCTTTTCTTACACAGGGAAGGGATGGTTATCTAGAGGTAACCAACCTCTTCTAATAATGGTGGGGGGTCAAGTTGCTATTCCGTTGGACCGCCACAAAATGAAGGTGGCATTCTAAATATATATATTTTTTAATGTCACCATTTTTTTTCTTTCATATTCATTGTACGATGTGCGCCCTCAATTCGATACCAGGCACTCCTTTTGATTGGCTGGTTGAATGTGTTGTGAAGTGTATGAAATTAATTGAATAAAATAAGGCAAAAGGTGAAAGAAAGAGAATTTATTTATAGGGGTTGGTTGAACCAGATAAAATGGTTAAGCCCTAAATCTATTGCTACTACAGGTATTAAGGGTGACCGCAATAGAAAATTATTGTTAGAGATAGTTAATTATTTTTGATTGGGATTTAATGATGATGGTGTTAGTTATGTGGAAGGATGTGAATTTCCTTGGACATGCTTCTTGGTTCTTGTCTTTCGTGTCCCTTCATCTATCCTCTCGTCTACCGGAGGGCTCTTCAGAATCGTCCTTACTCACTCATGGTTTATTTGCAGAATAGAAGAAAGGAAGACTGCTTCTGGCCAAGCCTCAGTGAGTGTTTTCTTTTTTTTCGGCCACATGGGGCGCTCGTGTTACAAATAGCCATATAATTCGTTCCTATTGTTCTGTTTAAACGGAACATTCATTTTTATTGTTTAGTCTTAGAAATACTATTGATTACAGATAGACTTCTGCCTGTTGCTTGGTGTTATTTAAGTAGATAAATAATTACTTGAGAATTTCATCAGGAGAAGTCGGGACTAACTTTACAACTTATTCCTCCGATAATATTTACTCATATTATTTGTCCTCAATATTTTTCCTAGAGAACGTACATAAATTCTTCTAAGATAAATTCCCAGTTCCTCTGTTCCATCTGTTAAGAAGTCAAACCGCGGTAAATGGTTGATTCGATTTGTAAGCGATGCCTAATAATCCTTCATTACATTATATAAAGTTTTAATCTTCTAAACTTGTCGAGTAAACAGTTTGTAATCGGAAAGCGGGGGGCAAGGCAGTTGGCGGAGGGAGAAGAAAAGGGATAAAGTCTCTATCGTTTGACAAAGACAAAGTTGTGAGGTATTAAGTCCCCCCCTCCAAGCCCTGGGGAGGGGTTCACAGTTTTCATTTCTTCAGCCGAACGGCGGGAGCTTTCCCAAGTAACTGATGACTGAAAAAGGTTCCTTCGTCCTTAGTCCTCTTCGCTTGTCCTTTAATATTTTCATTCCTCCAGTTGGGTCTTCCATTATTAGCAAACTTAGTTATTGTTTATAGCGTGATATAACAATTCTAAACCGGCTTAATTAACTGTTGATCTTTAGTTAATTTTATTTTTAATTTGTATGTCACATTAAACGGATTACAAGGAAATGAAGATTTGAGGCATGTCAAAACTTTTTTTTTACTTTCATTTCCTGTATATAGAATATGCAGTAATAGTGCAAGATCCGGGAAGAAAATAAGGTAGAGTTATTTCATCTCAATTTTTATTACTTTAATGAAAACAAGGTAAAACCACTAGTAAAGTTTAGTTGGCTCGTGTTTATGTTGATTTTAGTGATTTGCCATGTGCCAAATTTATACTCATATGCGAATTTCATAAAAAGATGTGTCGTAATCTCTCTTCTCTCTCTCTCTCTCTCTCTCTCTCTCTCTCTCTCTCTCTCTCTCTCTCTCTCCCTCTCTCAGAAAG
>NW_027115012.1:1138879-1144528 GCF_000696795.3 Halyomorpha halys
ATTCGTTTTATCTAAATTGAACGGACCTATTAGATGAAGCCTTAGTAATGGCTAACCTAGCCTTTAAGCGCCTATGAGTGGCTTCTGCAGTAGCCATTTTAAAGCAATCTATCCTAATACCTTTGCTATAGGTAAATCGTTTTTTGATCGATTTTCAATTTTTATGGAAAATCCATCATATTGTTTTGAATTGAAAATAAATTATTTAAAATTTTCAATTTAATGATTATAATCCATGGTTAATACTTAATATTTAAAAATATAACAAAAACCATCAAATCAACATAACATAACGTGCCGGCAATCAGACTTAATCCGACACATTCGAACTGCTTATTTTCGCTTCTATCATTCAACTGACCGGGCATAAAAAATGAACTAATCAAATATTTGACAACAGATGAAGCTGATATGCCCAACAATACGTACCCGACGGTTTGAAAGGTTGTGGGTTCAATTCCCACCTTGGGCAATTAACATTTATTTCTCGCCCACTTGATGGATTAGTTTCCCCATCAGTTACCAACACCAATTCATACGATAAACCTGAGAGAAAAGAAAATGGATTAAATCCTTATTATTATAATTAAATATATTCATACATACATCCACTCATATTCGTGAATTTTATTATATCTCTGGAATAAGTTAATTTCGATAAATATGTTAAAAGAATTATTTTAGAATAATATATTATTCATTTTGCTAGAATTTTATTTGTTAAATGTTTATTTTACGAAATAAATTATTTTATGATTGGTGGGATAATTAGTTGTGGTTATTTAACGTTTGTTTATGTTTTATTTATTTACAATTAAAAAAAGAGTTTTCAAAATATTTATATATAGTCAAGTGACATAGCTCTATGAGCCTAAATGTGATAGACTGAATATCTCCTGTAGGTATCCCAAGTTATAGAGTTTAAATAAATAATACTCATTTGTTTTGGTTTCTTTACAATTTACAAATGTAAAATCTCTCTCCTACGATTTGATTGATTGGTTTACACCCTTAAAAACAATTTAATTAATAACAAATGAAATAGATCTTTTTTCTTTATTTTTAGCATTATTAGGTTCATATACCAAAATGTATGATATCACTTTTTTGATAAATCTTTAATACATCCTAATAATTATTTCAAGTAATTAATACGCGTAGTTATTTCATTTGAATATAAACTGAAATTGGATATATAGCCATTATTTCGGAAATAATTATTTTCTGAAATCTTCCGCTAATTTATGTAATTAATACATTATTGAAATTGTTCTTTGGTCAAGAATTTACACTACATTACAAAATACCAATACAAATGAATTCCAATGCGAATAATTTTTAATTCCTGCATATTAATTTATTTTGTAAAAACAAAAATGATAATAATAAAATAATGTTTTTATTCATTTTATGTTTAATTCAGACTCATGCCTTAGTTTATTTTTATGTTCATACGGTTCCATGTTATGTTGGTTACTGTCAATCAAAAGATTGCCAATTTTTCTTCACCAAAATACCACAAGAACTAAAAACGGATAAGCGAGGTTTTACGTCATATATCGTTTTATTCGGTTAGGCCTAAGTATGATTGGCGTATGTTGCTGCTGTCCCGACTGATTAGACTTTTCAAAAATTCAAATTTGATGGAGTGCTACTACATCGAGAATACACTTAACAAATGGAACTCTATTTATTCCAGGTTTAATTAACTGTTTTATTTGAATATGTATGAATTATTTATTCTAGTTTCTCACTTTTGAGAACTGAATTTAATTTTCACACAAATTGCAATATTCTTTTATAATATATTTTTTAATTTTTAACTCATATATCACCATTTTGCCGAACCAAAAAAAAATGCGAAATTATTTTTTTAGACATAAAGAATGTCAAATTCTATTTTTTAAATTCTATATTTGTTTTGTAATGAATATTAATGAACTCAGGAACATAACTGAAGGAAAATTTACTTATTATTGAAAAAATATCTTACACTAATTGAACTCTTGATAATTGACTTATTTTTACACTACACACCGATATAAAAATAACTTTACTAATCGTTGCATGATGTAAAACTTTAAACCAATCAGATAAAACTGTCCATAAAATGCAAAACGATTTTTTTTCAAATTTGGCTGTTTTTTTTTTCTTTTGTTTTTTTAAGTTTCACTGTAGTAATATTTTTTTTTTTATTAATTTATATATTGTTATTTACAACTGTATAAAATTATATACTACATGTAAGTTTGCAATTAGATATGAAATAGCATGATGCAAACATCTGGAGAACCCGTTGATAGAACACCAGTTACGTTAATAAAGAAGAACTCTAGGCCATCTTCTTTTAAGACGACTAAGGAAATTATCAGTTATTTAAGGAGAAACCAGGTTAGAAACAAGTGGGTTTGGGAAGTTTATCATGAAAGGATTGGTATCTGGTTCTGGCCAAATTGGTAATATATGGAATGTTGAGGTCCTGATGGATGACTTGATTTGTAAGGAGCATTAAGGATTTTACGAAGGATTTTGTACTGTTAGGATTGGATACGAGAGAAATTCGATGGTTTAGTGGAGCCCCAAAGCTCAACTCAGTTAGTCTAGATAGACCTTATTATAGTCAAATAGATCAGTCTTTTGTAATGGATTGGAAGTTTAGACCGTTACTAATAATATTTATTTCAGATTTCAAAACCGTAAGAAAATTAGTTTTAAAAAAATGTATAATAATATGTTTATTTATATTTACATAAGCTAAAACCTAAAATTTAACCTTAGTAGTTTCTAGAAAATGGTGCAACTTTATCGATATTCGGCTTCGGCCCAGTAGTCAAAAGAAACTGAAAAAGTTATTTACCTTTATTCGCTCTTTTTTGTCTTATATCTCGCGAAGTCTCCCAAGTTAGATCTGATAAGGCGGGCTTTAATAAGTTGGGCATCGACTCTTCGACTTGTGCTTCCACTTTCTTGCATGACTGCAATCCTAACAGATGCATTGGAACGATTAGGGCTGCAGCTATCTTGGCTAATCTAGGTTAAACCCTATCTGTGCTCCTCCTAATGCCGCCTAAGCGTGCAGTTTAACCCGGCTAGACAAATGATGATGGCTTAAAAACAGCGGTGATAAGCCCTGCTTCATTCTTACAAGTGACCAAGTATAAGCCCCTATTTATTACTTGGCTTAGATTTTACTCAAGACTTATTAAATAACTATCTGTTTTTCAACTATTGGCTTTATTATTTGTTTAAATACCTTTTTATTGTGTTGGATTGTCTAATAAATACTAGAGCTAAATAAAATATTTTCATCTGTTATAATAAATTATAGGCTCGAAATTCTTTATTAATATATTTTATATCTCCAACATTTCGGTTATAATTTGGGTATAACAAATGAAATTCTCCTGTATTAGAAAAAGTTCATAAACAAATATTTTTACGAAAAACATGTTATTTTTGAACATGAATATAGTACACCTTTTCGTACAAGCAGTTTTGAAAAATTCTGCAATTCTAATTTTATTGTTTTTCATAGTTCATATATACACTTTTTTTTAATAAAGATTAATAATACAATCTATAAATAAATGACAATAAGTATTAGTATTATTAGTATTTATTTATATATACAGAAAAAACAAAAACGAACAAACAAAATGCAAATGATAACAATAGCACTCCTATAATTAAAAATACATATATAATACCAAGTGTGGTGGCTCAGAGGTAAGGTATTGTGCTACTAACTCCAAGGACCCAGCTTGAGTCTAGCATTAGATCTACAGTTAATTATTTATACTGTTACTATAGCCGTGAGTCAACCTAGTGAGTTCGGGAGCCCTCCGAGGTCCATCCAGCCTCATTAAGTATCCGTTATTGGGAAAAACACTGATGGTCGATTGTGATTTTGATCAATTCACCTCCTTGCACAACCATCGGTCTAGTATCCTATCAAAGCCCCTGACCCTTCATGGTTTGTAGTGGTACATTTCTTTTTTTTTTTTTTTTTTTATAGTAATTAGAAATGTTGAATGAATAACTTTTCCTTGTTTCATATATATTTTTTATTTCATTATAATGTAAACGCCGTTTCGTCAGCATCTTCAGGTCTCTAGAACAAATTATCAAATAACATCACAACATTTACACAATATATAGATATTGTAAATAAATTAACAATTTAAGGTTGTACAATAGTTGTAGATTTTAGAAGAATTTAATGAATTGTTAATATATAAAATTTTTTTAAATGAAATTTATTAATGTTATTGAATTGGCCAGGTTTTAAGTAATAGAGGTAGGTGAATGTTGGTCTAGTTTTTATCTATTTGTTATGTGACAATTTAATTATTGAAGAAATTTGACAAGTTATTAGTTAATAATATAATATATAACATTATAAATAATATAATATACAATAATATGTTGTTATTAGCAAGATTAGACTAATAAGAAGTAACATATTGAAATGAAATGAAAAATAGTTTATTATTCTGGGACTAGACCCCTTTAGAACAATTACAAAGGATATTTCAATTTTATAATAACATTTATTAGCCATAAAACAGTGTGACCTCACTTAATTATAACTTATATACAGAGAAGAAAAAATAGACTAATTAAAAAACTTACTGAATAAATAAAAAACAGTTCAAAAAGATAATTACAATATATCTGTTCTTTTATAATAATGGATTAGATTGGTGAAACCAAAGGTGGCTAAATAGAAGGGATTTAAACGAGGGAAGGGTTGGTACATGACGTATGTTAGAGGGAATGGTGTTCCGGAGAGATGCAGCTTGGGTAAAAAACTATTTATCAACGTCAGGAGTTCGGTGAGGTGGAGGGTAGGTGTCAAATAAACGGGACCTGGTATTACGGGATTGGACAGAGAATTTGAATTGAAGGTTTTCAAGGACATAAGAAAGGTGTTTAGTACTAATTTCTTGGAATAGAAAGTGACTTCAGCTCGGCCTAATACGTAATTATGTGCGTATCTCTACTGATCCCGAAAATAAATCGTACTGCGCAATTCATAAGACATATTTTATTAGATATAGATGTTAATCAGGTAAATTGTTTATAAAAAGTTTTAATAAATAATGTGATACATTGTAAATGTTGTATGCATGTGATGTTTTTTGAGAATTTGTTCTAGAGACCTGAAGATGGAGTGACAACCTCGAATAGTTGTTTTCATTATAATTAAATAGTTATTGAAGGAGAAGCCAGCTTAGAAACAAGTTGGTTTGGGTAGTTGGGAAGTTTATCATGAAAGGATTGGTATTTGGTTCTGACCAAATCGGCAACATATGAAATATTAAGGTTGTAAGGTTTGTGACAAAGTAGGACAAGGAGCCTTAAGGATTTTATGATGGATTTTGGATTGTAAGGATTATTTGAGGAATTCGATGGTTTAGTAAAGCCCAAAGGCTCAACTCCGTAGGTCCAGATAGGCCTTATTATTGTCAAGTAGATCAGTCTTTTGTAATGGATTGGTAGTTTAGACCGTTACTAATAATATTTATTTCAGATTTCAAAACCGTAAGAAAATTAGGTTTAAAAAAAAAAATTAGTAATAATATATTTATTTATATTTACATAAGCTAAAACCTAAAATTTAACCTTAGTAGTTTCTAGAAAATGGTG
>NW_027115012.1:1144620-1151162 GCF_000696795.3 Halyomorpha halys
ACTGAAAAAGTTATTTACCTTTATTCGCCCTTTTTTTGTCTTATATCTCGCGAAGTCTCCCAAGTTAGATCTGATAAGGCGGGCTTTAATAAGTTCGGCATCGACTCTTAAAATTAAATAAAAAATATTATGAAACAAGGAGGAGTGTTATTAAATCAACATTTCTGATTAGTTCTTTTTTTTATATATAATAATAAAGATGCAGAAATGATATGTGTAAATAAAAATTTATTTCTATAGAATAGATGAAAATAATGCTTTTAAAAAAAAAATACAAAAATGATATACGTAAACCAAAATTTAAATCTATATTATAGCTATAAAAAAAAATAAAGCTGATAAAATACTGCTGTAAAATAAAATAAAATAAAGGTGCATTCATATACTACGAAATGAAAAATAACACAATAAATAAATTAATGGAGGAGCACCTTACATAAAATTCTAATCTGTACTGTTGATGTAAAATGTAATATATACTTACATATAATACATCCGGGCAGCTTTAGTCAGTAAATACTGGCATGTACTTGGCTTCATTTGACTTTATTTTATATATATTTAATTACAATAAATATTTTTATGTTTTTTTTTTCTTAAAATTAAATGTTTCTCTGTCAAATGTCTCATAATAAAATTAACATTACGAGTATGTTCCGATATTTTCGTATAGAGACTAGTTGCAGTTTGCTAAATGACGATCCGTTAGAGAGGGGAACGTATGTGGCAGATTTGATATCCCAGCTGGATTAGTTTTCAGACAAGGGCGATATATTTCTGTTAAATAACTGCAAATTTAACTGTTGTCCGAATCAGTTTATAGCGGCTAATAAATGAGGAAAGTTGGCTGGGGTTATTTAACCCTGCTTGCTCTACACTCTACACTCTGCACATTAAACTCCTGCCAATTGTAACTTCGTCCCCTGACGAAGTATAATTAATGTAGGGAAAGGGGGGAGTGTCCTCCGGAGGATGCGGTATGTTTTGTGTCCTGTTTGTCTAATTATAGGATTAGTTTGCCTCGTATATGTTTCGCTTAAAATTTTCAATTCATCTGCTCGTGACTACATTAAAGTATATACAAAAGTAATTAAACAACATATTAGTTTATATAGAAGTGTATTTTTCTACTGTGTAATTATTATTGTCGATGAGAAAAGAACAATAGGAAAAATGACAACTAAGTCTTCCAAGGACTATTTATGAAATCTAAAAATTACAATATGAAATATATAATACGAAAATAAATCTATCTGTAAAATAGAATTTGTTAAAAATAAGATTATTAAAAAATTATATTTTACGTTTCAGCCATTTTCATGGATCTTATTACACTATCACAGCCCTACATTTGTAATCGACATAATTGCCTTACTTATGTCAATTATTTATCATTAATCTATTTTCTAGAAAACTTCTTAAACTATGAAAACATTATGCAATTATAAATTAATTTTCATCACAATGTGCTAAAACACTTATTATCACAGTTACAATTGTTAACATTTACTTGTTTATAATCTCTATTTCACTTATTCACTTTATCAAGACTATATTCAATAATGTACATTATAGTAAAAATAATCTGGATTATCTCTCTAGGAAGTTTGGTTTGGTTCATAATAAATACAAAACAGGGAGGTAACAAAACAGCTCACTGGACATGAGATAAAGTCCAAAGAGATAGTAAGAAATGTAGAATGATGGCTGTGCCAGAGAGAAGTGAAGGTGCACAAATGGTGGACATGATTTCCCATATGAAATCATGAAGTGATTTTTATTGTATAAAATAAAATATATAAGGATGAAGTTGGTGTTATATAGATTTTATTATTGTTATAGGTTTTATAGTCCATGAATATGGGACAGTGGTCCCGAAACGTTGTACAATTGTCATGAATAAATAAATAATAATTTATTTCAAATGATGGAAGTGATTTAACCTCAAACAATTTTAAAAGAAGTAAAAATAATTTATTTATTCTGGGGCTAGTCCCTTAAAAATAATATAACAAGTATTGCTAGGAATTATTGATTATTGATCTGCATTTTCATTGGTCCTTTTGCAAAATGCGTTCTCCCCATCTTTATTATTCCACCTTACATATAAAATAAAATATTACACGGTGATCACTTAAAATATTTTATATAGCAAAGAAATTATCGTTTAAATATCGTTTACACTATATAAATTTTATACAGTAAATTACGCGCAGTAGCAGCGTGGTAAGGTGCGATGCTACTAACTCCAAAGACCCGGGTTCTAATCCTGCTGGGCAGAAATTTTTTTTCTGTTACACTTTAGCCGTGAGTCAACCCTATGGGTTCTGGAGCCCTCCCGGGGTCCACCCAGCCTCATAAATTGGTTACCTTTTATTGAGTAAAAATCTGGTGGTCATGCGTGGTTCTGACCAAATCATCTCCTTGGACAACCGTTGTTCTAGTAACTGTACTTCCTTGCATAGTACTGAACCCCTGATACTTCATGAGTTGTACCTGTACAATTTTTTTTTTTTTTTTAATTTCATTATAAATATCAAGAGATATTAGGAAAGATTATATCACATTAATTTTATTGGAAGAACATGGTTGACCGTATGAAGTAGATATGAGAAAGATAGTCTGGGTAGAGGTCAATAAAGGTATCAAAATAGTAACAAAAAACTATTTATTGTTAACCTTTAACCTAAGGTTGACTATAAATAGTTTTTGTTACTCTTTTGATACCTTTATTGACTACCACCCGGACAATCTCCCTCGAATCCACTTTAATGTTAAAGTATTATCTCTACATAAGAAGTTATCTCTATTATCTCTACATATTAAAAATTAATTAGAGCTATTTGTAAAATATGAATGACACGTACATGTGCACGGTGGCACAGTGGTAAACCACTATACTACTAACTCCAAGGACTCGAGTTCGAAACCATCTGTGACAGATAATTATTTTCAGTTACAGTGTAGCCGTGAGTCAACCCTGTGGGTTTTGTGGCCCTCCTGGGGACCACCCAGCCTCATAAAGTGGGTACCCTAATTGTAATCTACTGATTCCATTGGTAGTAGCTGATTACATTATTATTAATACGTATATCTAAATTTAGTCCAGCAAAAAAATAAAATAAACTAATTTGTGTTACTGCTCTTCTCATCTTGATATACGGTTAACATCAAACACATTATTATTACCTTTTTACTATTTTAAAAATTTCTTATGTTTTAAGTTCTATATATTTTTATAAGAATACAAATATATTATTTTCTAATATATTTTTATATTGTATATTTTAAATGTACAGAACTATCTTTAACTGAAGCGGGAAATAATATCTTTTTGGGTCATTTTATTTCTGACGTCTTAAGAGAGATATTTTTATTTATTTATTTAATAATACTTGAATTTTCCATAATTGGGACAATATACATCAGTGATTAATTTGCATATTTATATGTTGGACATGATTTTATCTTACCATTCGGAATTTAGAATAGATTTTAAGTTAAGGATTAGGGAGGAATTTGATGGATCACCAAAGTTCAATACTTCCGATGAATATAATTAAAGTCATTAATAGTTTTTATTTACAATAATTTCTAAGGTTACTACGTTTGTCTAGTAAATGAACTATATTTAACTCCTTACTAGATCCGTTCCAAGAGAAAATGTTTATTATATTAATTTTCCTAATTGACTATAGGGTATATTAAGTTTACTAATCAGAGCCTTAGATACCTGGATGGTATTGAAATTTCTCAAATGAAATTTATTAAATACCTATATTGGTGGCCCAAGAATACCCCAAACTATATAATTCGACTCGAGAAAGGTTCAATTAAGTTCAAAAGTAATAACAAAGTTCATCAACTACTGGTCCAAACTGTCATTGATGTTAGAACATGTCCCAAAACTATGTTTCAACAGACTAAGGATGCTAGATGCAAAAAACCCTTACTATTCTACACAACTCAATATGATAGCCCACCAAATGGATGTAGAAATGAGTTCAATTGTTCATATGAAAACTGAATATTGAGACATAAAGGCGATGTTCTTGAAAAGATCTTGAACCACAATTTCTCAACTGACATCTATAGAGCATTGAACTCAAACATTAATCCCATATACAGATTACTTTCCTGTTTTAACCTACTCAAACCTGAAGCATATTTAACATATAGGTTAAATTTTTAAAAAATAAGGTGCATCAGCCAACTAAGATTAGGAAACCCGGAGTATATCAAACTACACTACGGAAGCAAAATCATCACTTTCCAGGCAAACGAATTCTGCACATTCTGCAAAAGTTATTTCAATAATAGTTTGTACTACATCCTCCTACCTTTAAAGAAAATAGACATTGTATCTTAAAGCCACCGATATCCGTATCTTGCGGCTTACAAAACATTGAAAATATATTGAACATTGATAGTGAAGCCAAATTGAACAGTCTATATATTTACATTGTAACAATATGTAATAAGTTTAGTTTTGTACAAGATTCTGTCTTTCACAAATAAAATCAAATCTAAGTTTACTAATCTAGCAATATAGAACATAATAATGGTTTTTATTTCCTCTTACTTCTGTCTGATATAACTACATGTTTTAGAGGCCACTGATTCAAAATATACAAATCTTGCAAAATGGTTTCTTTGTGTGATTAGTCTGGCGAAAAAAAAAAGAAATGTACGAAACTGAAATATGATGTTAAGTTAATATGCGTAGGATTTCATAGATATTTTTTTCGCCTAATGATTAATTTAAAACCTCAGTAGGGTAGTAAGTATAAATTGTGTGATGCAAAAAAATAGTTGTATTAAAAGTTTTTAAAAATATATTATTAACACATTTTTTTTCCTTTTGATTAAATGAAGCTCATTAAAAGTTAAAACCTCTGTCTTATATTTTCCGCAACCGTTTACCTGGATAATAAGAGAAATTGTAACTTTCCCCCTCCTCAAAAAAAAAATTATTATATAATATTAAAATAAAAGTGGCTTTAACCGTTGTTTTTTTTTTAATTCAATTTTTTTTTGCTCCTCGATCCCCTCCCCTAAAACTTTATTCCGGGCGGAATGAAGCTGAGGCATCACAAAGGGGACGTGTAGGGAAGTGGAAGTTACTAACTGACGGGCAGGCTTTGTGGTAGGCTGCCCGGGGGATATTGTTGTAATGGCCGATTGAAGACAAAGTATTATTATCCTTGGTAACAGGTATAAACTCCTGCTAATTAATTTATCCTAATTACCAGAGGAGGTAGTTAGTTATAAGTTGCCATCCCCTCCTGGGAGGTTCCTTCTTTCACTCCCACCTCTCTCTCCACTCCTCCCCTCTTCCGCTTAAGAAAATACGACACAATGAAAAACGACAAAAGTTAATTAATGAGTCAGTTAATTACCGACAAGCTAAGAATTCAGGGTGTGTCCCCTCCTCATTCGGCACGGGAAAAAATCCAGTTACCCCTCCGAATCCGGATTCGAGAGGATAGTGTTTAATTAGCTTATATATTTTTTTTATTTCGCTTTCCCTAAAGTCGTAGCTTCCTTGTTACAGTTTTCCACTTCCTTAGCTTTCCTCCGCTTCGGAAAACTTTGACAGCTCCTTTTAAAACTTGCCTGGAAGTATCACCCCGGTAATTTCCATTCCAGCTATCAATTCTTATAATCGGAGCTGTAATCGGTGTATTATTTTTTTATTTTATTTCTTACTGATTTACTTGAATGATTTTTTTTTCGTTTTAATGATTTCTAATATTTGAATACGATTAAATATCATCTGTGTACAGAATTACAAATAGACATTGGCGGTTCAATGTTTAGGATAACTGATTCTATTGTTAAAATAATTGTTCAAAGGCGAGTCGATGCAATTCTAAATCTAAAAGGAAGTAAAAGATGGAAGGAAATCTATGTTTAATGAAAGCAATGGGAATAAACTAATATTTATATGAAAGGAGGTCAAGCCGATTACTTTTTCTTACTTTCTCTAAATTTTTACTTTATCTCAAAACGAACGCCTTCAAAATTTCAATATTCTAGTAACAATATGACAGTTAGCCATATGTTTCTGGAGTATCCATGCTTCATATCACATCCTCAATAGTTTTGCGTCAAAACCGAATATATCATTAATCCTTAGGGACAATTATAAAACAGTGGAATTACTTAAAATTGCAGTTTTTAAATTTCCAATGTGTACTATCAATAATATGGCATCGCATACACCAAAAATAAATAAATATTAGTACAAATAAATAAGAAATAAATGGAATTAACGCCAATCGAAGTTTTATGCTATTAAACTATATTACAATCGGAGTTCTGGCAATGGTCAGATTCTCCACTCAAGTTGAGTGTTTGCGGCTATAGCGCACTTGCTCAGCCTCCACTGGCCCATTACCAGTGATGCAGCGAGAGGGATGCGCTGGGATCTCTTGAGCTCTGCTCTGTCCCTCACACGTGGGGGATAGAGTGAGCTCAGGGATCCTCAGGTCGATTCTGTAAATATTGTATATATTATTTTATCATTATGTTATTTTATT
>NW_027115012.1:1151314-1152310 GCF_000696795.3 Halyomorpha halys
TTATTTTAGTATGTATGAAATCATTCATCAATATTACCTATTGCCCACAACTGTGTGGCAGATTGTAATATCTATCAATAAATAAATCTATCAATAAAAAAAAAAAAAAAAAAAAAAAATTAAACTATATGAAACGAAAGAATTTTGCCAAGATGATATTTATAAATTTACAATACAATATGTGGTAATTACGTATTAACGCCACCTCAACAAAAATTCTGTGCGCCAATCTACACCTTAAGTTTTTGCAAAAAATTACAGAATAAAAAACTTTATGTAAAATCAAAACACTTTAAAATTCGAAACATTTTATTAATGTAAAATTGTCAATTAGATTTCGGTGGAAAATGGACATATATGGAATTTAATATAGATTCAAAACAGTCTATTTTCTTTCACCTGATGCTGTCGCCATATGATCTCATCAAAATTATTTTTACGTTTAGTATACAAACTTTCATCAATTTCCACAATGCAATTTGGTCCACCTCTCTTCTTGTTTAATTTATTTTCCATATCCAAGATACATAATTCACGCATGCGCTCCTCCCACTAGTAGTATATGAATCTTAAATCTGAACAAAATGGAATTCGCTCAACTCAAACCAAGTGACTTTTTTAAGTCCTACTTGCTCACCACTCTGTCTTAAATTACATTTACAAAAGTTAAGTTTACCAAAATCAAGTTTCACGTCATTGGAAATGCTATATGTACGTTTTTTAGGTGAAATATTTCGCTGCTGAAGAAATAAAATTGCATCTTGTTCTGTTTTTAATAAATTCCCAATACGCATTTTCGCAGCACAAAAAATTGGGGTCAAAAAAGAACAAACAACAAAGCACAACGAAACCAAAGATAGTTCGTGCGAGTACGAACAATAAGATTGCTGTATGCTAACAACAGTGTTGCTCTAAGCGGACAAGATGGCTGTTTATTGACGCATTAGCAGAATTTTTTGTGCGGTGGCGTTAATACGTAAGTACCTAATATATATA
>NW_027115012.1:1152481-1155042 GCF_000696795.3 Halyomorpha halys
TTATTAAATTAAAATATATCTGTACCACCACAACTCATGAAAGGTCAGGTGTGCAGTACATTGTAAAAAAAAGTTTCAGATCTATTTTAGGTGTAGTTTTAAAACTACTGATCCAATAATAATTGTTTCTATAAAAAAAAGGTTAATTATGCATGTTATGTCTGCTGAAAAAATTTCAAATGTGAACTCATCCCGTTTTGTACATTTCATTACCTTGAATAATATCTGATTAATTTTATGATAACAAGGAATGTATTTTGTATCCCTTTATTCGTTTTGTATTCCAGACATATTACCCGTATTTTATTTCGAGAACAATCCGTGTTATGCCCTTCCAGTTACTATTCGCTTCCTCTTCATGATCATAATTTACCTGGACTACGAAGCGCATATATGAATGTATAACCAAACCATGATAATGAAATTCTACAAACAATCCCATTTTCCTTATGAGGTGAAATGTTTTTAAACATTGGATTCTCGCTGCCACCCCGTGCACTACACTGTTATGAAATCCTCATAAATTTGCTTAAACAAGAATCTCCCATCCTGAACTCGTGTATGCTTTTTGCTAGTTTGCTAAACAGTTTCAAACAAAAAAGTTTATTACGGAGATTAGTTGGATGAAACCGCAGGGAGCTTTGTTGTCTTTTATTTCTATTATTATTTAGTGCTCTGTAGGTTACTTTATTTTTTTTTATTATTTGTTGTTTTTGCCTAAATGTGAGAGCTAAAAACTACTGGCGGTTATCATTGCACTTTTAACTAAAAAAAGTATTTGTCTAATTATTGATTATTTACAATTTATGATACTAATTAATTAATAATAGTGATATCAAGTATTAATTGATGATAAATATAAATATATTACATGAATATAAATATAAATCATAAATAACGATATTATGGTTTATGATATATAAATCTCAGTAAACAATCCGATTAATGTTTTCCTCACTGTTGCCTTGGAGAGTTGTTGAAGAGACTCAGTATTTTATCAACAAATAATCATTGGATTCAATTCTTAAAATGCTTAGCAAAAATCGGTTTTATTCATGAAAATTGTTTTTTGATCGGTAAAAAATAATTTTGGGCTAATTACCACTTAACTCTAAGTATTATATAAAAAGAAAATGGTTGTCTAGTTGCCACAATTATTAAACAATAATAATAACTGTTTACATAGCACCTAGAATGAAAATAATATCTCGGTACAAATGAATTAATAATAATAATGTGAAACGCCACTATTTTTAGAACAACAATTATACAAGAAGGTAATTTATTCAACAGAACCCTCAACCGCCAGATTTTTTCCCAATCGAGGGTATCCACTTTATGAGACTGGGTGAGTCCCAGGAGGGCTTCAAGACCCACAGGGTTGACTCAAGGCTACACTGTAATAATAAATAATTTCCTAAGATGAACTCTAACCTGGTCCTTGGAGTTAGCTTAGTTTCTTACCACTGTACATTCCATATAAATAAACAAATAAATTATTAATTATAAATAAATGGTTAAAGAAAAAATATTCTTAGGACCTCATTCAACCCTCATCAATATAAAAAATTAAATTATATAAGAATTTTTAAAAATTAATTGTATTTGCAATAATAATTTTACATCTATCTACATCGTTGACAGTTTTTGTTAAGAAGATTAAATTTTTAAAATGATAAAATATTTCGGAATGTCCAGTTATTTTTTTTTATTTTTTAATCACACCCTTTCTCGCCTTTGGCCGCATAGTTTCCAACGATCATCATGCCATTATAGATACATCTTTTATCCTACATCTACCAATAAATATTTAAACAAAACTTTACAATTTTCAATAATGTTTACTTTGAAAAATTTACCTTCATCGCCTGTGTTCACGGTCAATTTCTATCGTCCCTTAGGAGCATCAAAGTTGAAATCTACTGGTTCTGCTACAACTTGTGAACACTTCAAAGTAAATTTCCTACCATGCTACTGTTGCCGCATTGTCAGCAAGCTGTTTACCCGCAATTTGTCTTAATTATACATTACAATTTAAATGGATGGCCACTAAAATAAGGTTTTGAGGAACACCTTAATTGATTAATTGGCTGTCCCACAAAATGCAAAACTTGACCCACCACCATGGTTAGAATAGGTCGGTCACCTGTAGATAACCAGTCAAACATCACCTTCGCTGTGGATTAAATCTTTCCCGATTGCATTTCAGCTTCATTATATTTTGTTGAACTATAGTATTCTTAGCAGGAATTTCATATAAAATATATTTTCGTTATTCCCACCTTGAGAGACCCTGCAATGCAAATTTTTATAGAAACCAAAAAATAAAAATGTTTTGTTGATTATATTCCCCTTTCCTGGTCTAAGGATAACTTCATCACTATTCAATCTTTACATAACATGGTTATGAAATGTTTGTGATATGCGCTCTGCAGATTTTTTTTCTTATCATTAATGCTTCCGAAAGAATACTTTCTTCTAACTAAAGAATACTTTTTCTTCTGTTTTATTCATATTGGAAGAATAATATTCTGTTTTATTCATATTGGAAGAATAATATT
>NW_027115012.1:1155202-1161550 GCF_000696795.3 Halyomorpha halys
TGTTTTATTCATATTGGAAGAATAATATTCTGTTTTATTCATAGTTGACCGTATGAAGTAGATTGGAGGAAGATAGTCCGGGTGGCGGTCAATAAAGTTTTCTAAATAGTAACAAAAAACTAGTTATTGTTAACCTAAGTTTGGCCCCACTTTGCAGGGCTGATAAGAATCACGTTCTGATGATAAATAGTTTTTTGTTACTATTTTGAAACCTTTATTGACCGCCACCCGGACTAACTTCCTCCAATCTACTTCATACGGCCAAGTATCTTCTTCCAATGTGAATAAACAAATACGTGTCAGTTGACATTAGAACGTGATTCTTATCGGTCCGACAAAGTGGGGCAAAACGTAGGTTAACAATAAATAGGTTTTTGTTACTATTTTGAAACCTTTATTGACCGCCACCCGGACTAACTTCCTCCAATCTCTCCTGTTTTACTTATGACTTAAATTATTAAAATTAAATCAGATTTAAAGGTGAAAACGTAATTTTTGATCTGGCGTGCCCTCTACAAAATAAGGACACTACAGAGGATAAATGTTCCTTTGGAGGATATTTTAACATAAATACTCGATAGATATAGAAGAAGAGCTTCCCGGCCGTGGTAAATTCAACGGGGTCCGGAGAGAGGAGCGGTATAAGTCGGGCGGTGAGGGATGGTCGGTGCTGACAGATCTGCCATAAATAAGCCCCACTGGATGGTCCTATCGCAGGTCGATAGCAGGGCTAAATTATTTCGCGGCGGCCGGGAGTACTCTTCTTATCTCCCGTCACCCTCTCTCGCATAATTCCCCATTGGAGCATGGTCCGACCTGGGTATCTTCTGATTTGGCCAATTCCCAGGCATCTCCTTCCTCGTTCTCCCTCGCTATCACTTCTTCATCTCCTAACATCTGTCGCCTCTTGTCGACTTCCCCTCAACCAGTTTACAAATAGCCGAACAAAACGAGCTTTAAAGTATTTTTGACACGCGCCTGATGCGAATATCATTCCCGAAGATGACGATAAAAGTGGAAATAGATTTTTGTTCATTGCTTTGTAATCGCTCACGAAATTTGGCATCTTGCCAACTGCTTTGCCAGTTGCTTGCCTAATGGGAGTTTGATATGGTCATCGAAGTAAGGGTTCTCTCGAAGAAGTCTACTACAGATTGGCTATTAATTAAAGGATCTATTTTTTGTGAACGGTTATTTCTTTTCTATAGGTGTTGATTTCAATTTAGGTTATGAAATAATGAACCGAAGTGATGAATGGAAAATTATTAATTTAAATTAATGAGGTGTAGATAGATGACCGTAGATTAATAAGTGGATAAGATGGTCGGTCATAAAAAAAACACAAATTAAAAAAATTATGTATTCCTGTCGACGATTCGACCTGAATCGACTATAAAACAAAAAGAGATAACAACTATCATTCAGATAAAAATAAAATGAAGTAATAAACTATATAAAACTTCATGTGTTTACTTCTAAGTTTTGATTAAAGTAATTTATTATAACATGCCTAAATTTGGTGGAAGTGTAAGTTTGCCCACTGAGTGCCTTGTTGATCTTCTAACTTATGAGGAAGAGAATCAAGATGAGCTAATTGACAACTGTCATTACAATATTATTACTGTCATTTATTGTTTTATTAGTTATAAAAAAAAAAATCCAAAACAATACCTACACAAACTACGAGTAAGTAACCAACACAACAAACAAAATTGTGAAGAGCTCAGCTGGTCTGTTGCGTGACGTCATTTTCCATTTAACATACCCATTAACAGGCTCTCAACCATATTAGGGGTATTAATGATCTTTAATTTAACATGTTAAAGTGTGTCAAATGGAAAAACTCACGTTAAATGGAGGAATAATTCCTTCTTTTACAAAGTTCAAACGATATAACATATAACATGGTTGAAAGTCTGTTAAATGGAGAATGACGTCACACAACAGACCAGATGAGCTCGTCACCGTTTTTCTTTTGTTGTCGTGTGAGGTTACTTGCTCGTAGATTGTGTTTTGATTGTTTTAGTATTTTTTTTTCATGTTTTTAAAACTAATAAAGCAATGGATGACAATAATAATGTGATGACAGTTTATAATTAGCTCATCTTGATTCTTTTCCTCACCAGTCAGAAGATCAACAATACACCCAGCAGCCAAACTTTCACACAACTTCCACTTTAGGTATGTTGTAATAAATTACTTTAATAAGAACTTATAAGTAAACAATAACTAGGAGTTTTCGAAAGAAATGTTATGAAATAAGCTTAGAAAATCCTAGGAGCTCTTATGCATTTACCATTTAACATAACTTTAAATAGGGCTGCTCACAATCCTATAGTTATAACATTTAACTTGGTAAAACATTTTACATTTACACACAACATCATGAATACCCCTACTATATGTTATATCGTTTTAATATGGTAAAAGAAGGAATTCTCCATTTAACATGAGTTTTTCCATTTAACACGGTTTAATATGTTAACTGAAGATCATGAATACGCCTGTTATAGAAAATAATCACAATTTCGTTTTTAAAAGAAATACAAATAAAAATTAAATCTTGCTTTTGGTATACCCTCGGTAAATAGAATTGCAAGTAAACGTTGGCCAAATTAAGATGTGATTTAATAAAAATACATTTTTTATGTAAATCTTAAAATTACTATATTTTCATGTTTAAATTTGATGAAATAATGAAATATTAATATTTTTTTAGGGGCGCCCAGGAGACAATATTTTTGTGGCAAACTCCAGGTACCGTAGGAGTTAGCCATGCGTTTTTATTTCCTCCGCTAATGAATTAAAAGCTAATTACATTTTTCTTCATTACGATATGAGAGAGGGAACGTATTTTTCTACCCCGGGACGGTAGAGGACGAGCCGGGGTTAGCGACGTTGGCTAATTGAAAACTGAGCCTTGTGCAAACAGTGCGCAGTTGGTAGGAAATGAGGCGGCTTAGGAACCAGCTCTTGCCAAAATATCAACCAGCCTTCGCCTTCCTCTTGGGATCCCATCTTATGGCCAATTGGCTAGCTTAATATCCTACGGGAATATTTAATTGAATAGATAGTTGAAGTATCTAATCGATATAGTTTGTCTTTTCTAACTAATAATCGATAAATATTAAGTCCCAATTGACATCCTATGGTTGAGGGAGAACATATAACACCAAATATAAGTCATTTAAATTACCTACTAGTTCGGGACCATATTCCTAACAAGTCATATTTAAATATAAAACTTTACTTTTGTGAGAATTTAAGATACATCTTACAAATAAGCTATAGTTGATATACACACACATATATATATATGAAAAAGTAGTGAGATAGTGACACGTGGGGCGAGAATAGGCCAACACCAATAAGTGCTCATCGGTGTTTTTTTAATAAAAAGCGATTTGTTTTCTCTTTTACTATGGAGCAATACTATGTTTTTATAGATCTTAAATTTTTGCCAGAATCTAATATACCATCTATAATACGTTCACTTTCATTTTTTTTATTTGATACGTGTGAAGTATTTGTTTTTGTTTTAATTTAATTGGTGTCTACATTTTTGCTATACATTTATAATAGGGGTATTCATGATCTTTAGTTTAACATGTTAAATGGAAAAACTTATGTTAAATTGGAGAAATATTTCCTTCTTTTACCATGTTAAAACGATGTAACATGGCTGAGAGTCTGTGTTTCTGTTTTTCTGGAGAAAATCCACAAGGAGCTCTTATGCATTTATCATTTAACATAACTTTAAATAGGGCTGCTCACAATGCTATATTTATAACATTTAACGTGGTAAAACAATTTACATTTAACACAATATCATGTATACCCCTAATATACTAAAAAATCCTTTCTTTCGTAAAAATATCTTTTAGTAAAAAAAAATGTCGGTGTAACAACTGATTAAGATGATAAAATATATAATAGTGCAAAAGTAAGAATTTATACAAAAGGAAAATTTCAGAAAAATTAAAATCAAACTGTGCTCTTTATAAATATTAAATAAATTAATCGTCTGCCACCCACCCTCCTCGACCATCTTTTCCTCACATGTTGTAGTAATCAATTTAAAAATATATGTTTATTAAATAAATTAAGATAAAAAATTATCTTGATATATTCTTGCTTCAAAGTAAGAGGTACAAAACGCGCCACTACTGAATCTAGCTCTATAGGATGGGGCGAGATTGTGCCAATAATGCAAAATTATTCCTACCAAGTCCCCAACCACTGAAAATTTGTTTTTTCTTTAAAATAAACAGATGAAATGTTTTCCTACATTATAACTGTGATTATCGTTGTTTTTTTTTTGCATTTTTTTTTTCCGTAATACCCCATACAAATGGAGTTGGCCAGTACAGTAAATGCATATACTGATTGTGATGCTCAAAAAATAAAAATTAATTATATACATTAATAATCAGAATATAATTTATATTAAAAAAAATTGTCTGTTTATTTAAAATTAAAAAGACAAAATTTTAGACACCCTAGACACGTATCTATTTTTATGGGATATAGCTTGACAAAAATAATATGCCAACAAATCAAGGCTTCAATGACGTTCCATCACAAGGTGGAATAAGACTTCTGTGAATTTCAAGTATATTTTTGTAACCTGACGTTAAGAGTGAATCCTCATTTTTTAAAAAAATAATATATGAGATAATAAAAAATCACCAAGCCCTTTTCTTTCGGCTTAAAATCTTTTGGCTGAGACGAGCTTTTGGTCAAAAATAGATATTTATTTGCTCCTGAATTCATGGAAAAGAAGAAAGCGGTAAATCATGTCCCACTGCTATTTTGAACCATTTGGGGAGAAAAAAAAGAGTTAAAATATATATACATATTCTCAACAATATCCTTTTTTTATTTAAAAGAAACATGAGGCTCACACCCAGTATTAATACTCTCACTTCAAAGAAAGCGTTGCTTTGACAGACATCTCTGGTTTATACAGGGCCGGGATTAGACACGTCTGAATAGTCTGTATTGAAGCTGAAGCTTCCTTTCCCTCGACAGCCTGGTTTGACGTATGCTTCGACAAAGATATGATGCTCTGAAGCTTTTTATCCCTGCTCATTCACCATCTGTATCACGTACCAAAAGGAGTTTCTCATTAAGGAACTTTTCACTCGATAGACAATATGATTGAAATAGCTGTAATTAATTTATTGGAATATTTATATAACTAACTAATTTTACATTGTTACACGGCAGTTCATCCTTTAATCTAATACTAGCAATTTCTATCTATTTGTCCGTCAGATAGATTTCGGAATTGCGTAGAAGGAATTTGATTATAATTCTACGGAGGTTTTGTTCATAGGCAAAATCTTTTATCCCTATAAAATTATTTTACTAAAAAAAAAATAAAAAGCTAATGAGTGAATTGTCTTAATTTATTATATTCAAGTTTTATTCAATTTTTTTAACACTAATTCATAACATCCATTGAACAATGGTGAATCAAACTAAATCCTAACAAATCCCATCAGATCACCTTTACTCTCCGTCGTAACCCTCTAGTCTCTTCCTACTGTATCTTTTTTTAATATTTTACTAAAGCCTGTTGATCAGATTCGCTACTTAGGGCTCCTTGGCAAGAAACTTAACTTGGAACCTCATACTAGACTGAAACGATAAAAAGCCTACTTGTCAAACGCTCTAAATTTACCATTTACTACAAAAAAAACTCTTATACACTAAGTTAATCAAACCTATTTGGACATATGGAATTGAGCTCTGGGTCTCTGCCAAACCATCAAAATCCTCTGTATCCAATCATTACAATCCCAATTCCTCCATAAAATCCTTGATGCTACTCATCACGTTAAAAATAAACTCATTCATAAAGAGCTTACCATTCCATTCGTTGCAGATTTGGCCTGAAATAGATATAACTCCTTTCATTCTAAAATCCTTACCTATCCAAACCCTTTAGATCTTAATTTTTCATCCTTGACAATCCCTGATAATCCTCTGAGGCGTCTCAAAAAAAGATGGCCCCGGGATCTTTTAATTTAAAGCAATGTTTAAAGCGACACCATTGGGTGGTTTCTTCCCAAGATTAGCATGTGTTTTGAAGCATTTATCACAATTAATTATTGTTTTTTTATACAGTACCTGATAAATTTCAATAAATATATTTAAAAAAAGTAAACCCATAAGTAAAATGTATTAGATTTCATTGATTCTACAACTTAAACAGTCTGAAGTAATGTTTTTTAACCTGTAACTCACCTGATTATATCACCTTTACTTCAGGGTAGAAAAAAAAGATAAATATAAATTTAGATTTATTTTTTATTATTATAGTTGTTTGAGAGTGGTTTAGTT
>NW_027115012.1:1163390-1173330 GCF_000696795.3 Halyomorpha halys
GAATAAAGTTGAGAGAAAAGAGATCAAAATAAATATAAATGTTTAACATAGTTAAATTGATGAAAATAACTCCGATGTTCGAATATGTTAATAAATTAGTAAAATTATTGGAAAGTAGTTGAAAGTGTAATGTATAAATATTGCAATTTTTTCAGATTTATTAATTTAATTAGAAATAAAATAAATACTGAGCTTTGCTCGTTCTTAAAAATACTGTAAGTTAAATAAAAATAAAGATATTTTTGAATATAAAACATGTTTGAAGAAGAACCACAGATATTAAATATTTTTAAAATAAATAAATGAAACAGAGTACAAAATAGAACATCCATGTTTAGCAAGCATATACACCCATCTGTAGACCATGACCACAAAAAAATCCATTAACTCCACTTTATTTGTTTTCTGAGGGAAAGGGGGGGGGGGTTAAAAACAAGCCCCCTATTCCGCAATCCTCACCCACCTTCATCCTTCCCCCCTTCCACTAACTAAATACCGACCGCACAGTTTTATCCATTACCGGCAGCAAAGGTCCTCCCGGAATATAGTGAACGGGAAAGAACCTTTTTGCTCGCGACGTGTGTCAGAACTGGCTAAAAACAATTTAAAATTACAGTCAGCATCTAAGACACACGTTATAACGGACTTTTTTTCTGGTTTTGGGATATTGTTTGAGGAAAGCCTTTTAAATCTTATATGAAGTTATTGTTTATAGTTCATATGATTTTACGGGTGAACGTTTTGCCTAGTTCTAACTATCCAAAACTACCAGGTCTGATCAATAAAACGAATACATTTAATAGTCCAAGAACCCGAGAGGAAAAAGAAAAGTTATCAAATATCAATTTTCGATTACTTTAATGAAACCTATGAATGAGGAACTTAATAATGAGAAATTAAGAAGAAGGAACGAGCACCTGATGGATATGTTCGGGGAATGCATCATCGTGAGTTGAGTCAAGAGAGAAAGAATAAGATGGTTAGGGCACGTTAAGAGGAAGCCAGATGAAAGGAAACCCAAAAAGATGGTTTATGGCGAACCAAATGGAAAACAGAAAAGAGGATGTGCTTGGATCAGATGGCTGGACGATGTGGAGGAGGATTTGAAGCCTTTGAATGTCCAAAGATGAAAAGATAAAGCAAGTGGCCGTGTAGATTGGTTGTGGTAGAGGAGGCCGGGTTTCTTGCAGGACTGTAGTGCCATTATATTAATAATTAATAAAAGTTAACCATATTTAAGAGGGATAAAATATAGTTGATATTGCAAAATGTTACAATAATTTTATTTTTCATACCTACAACAAATCGTTTTAAGCCCAGTAAATTTGTTAAATTGAATTGAGGAGTAGTAGCAGTTCCTACGAAATTCACCAAATTATATTCGCAAAACTTTTCATTTAAAATTAATTATAGAACTTGCAGATACCAATTAGTACCTAAATTAAAGCTAGTTGAATGTACTATGTTGTCGATAACGTAAACTTCGTAGGAGCCGTAGTTTCTATGATATTCACCCAAATCAAATTACAAACTTAAAATCTGACATTTTATTAAATAACTATCATTAATTTATTCATATTGTTTCATTAATGCTTCAGTGTAAATTTTGTGTTCAGTTCGATTCCAGTTTTAGTTTCTCGAGAATTCCCTTCAACGTTAGAAGTAAAACCACTTCTGGGAAAGAGTAAAGAAAAACCCGACCCTTTGCTGATAAACTATGTATTAAAGAGTTTTGTCCAACTTCTTCTGGCCATACATCACACACACTAGCCTCACCCCCTTCCATTTCTCTGTTGTAGTTTGCGAAATATTATTCCTTTTACCGTTTTCTCAACATCTGTTGAGTTACTCCAGGTATATGTTCCATCTGTCCGATTGTATAAGAGATCTCTCAGACACACTTCAACTCGGAAAAGTTTCTTCTTCAGTAACCGTGTTAGGCGCAATCAAAGTGTTGCCTCACCTCTCCCCTTATTATAGCCGCAATTTATCCTGTGCGATGGACCGGAATAGAAATGATGAAGAAGTTGATGCCTTCCCTGGAAGAAGTAATTAGTTGCTCCAATGAGGGTTACAAGGTACATGCCTAGCATCTTTACCTTAACGATTTCTCTTAACTCTGCATGTGTACATTGTCCCATATATAGATATACATATACTATACACGCTTGATAAAGTATATTTTAAGAAGGTAAAATTTTTTCATCAATTGAGAAGTTAAGGTAGGAGAAAACGTAAAGCCAAAAAGGTGGCCCTTGTATGCCTTTCAGGGGCGTGACAGAGGAGTAGGAGAAGAGTAAGAACCATTCACTGGCTGCCTTCTGTTTCAGATTGCTATGACGGATATTCCTGTTAAACTCAACGTAAACCTTCCTTTCGTTGGCGTGACTTTTTCGGCTTCACTTTTGTTTTGAAGGATAGGGCTATGCCACCTCCCTCCTTATGACGGTTATTTCACGGTTCTCTAAATCCAAATCCCTTATCATGCTTCCAATATTACTTATTGATTATAATTTTATACTGTTGAATTTAACATGTCTAATTTATACTACTGTATATATGTAATATAATATATATGTTTTGAGTTGTTTTTTTTTAAATTTATTTATTGATATTTACAGCTGTACATAAAATACATCAAGTAAATTTGAGGAAATCATAGTGGTATGGTACAAGCGTGTAGAGAAGCTACCCATTGGTAGCACTCTAAAAACATGTTTAGAATATAAGGTCTCGAGGCCATCTTCTTTTCAGACGCCCCTGGATTGTCCGAAATAAAAGAGGAAACAAGATTAGAAACTAATGGGTTTGATTGGTTAGGGAGTTTATAATGTAAGGATTGATATCTGGTTCTGGCTAGATCGGTTACAAATGGAACATTAAGGTATTTGTGGATGATTTTATTGGTGACAAAGTAAGGAGCATTGAGGATTTTTGTATCTAAGTTAAAAATTTAATTCGTATTACTTTACGATTTTAGCTTGTCAATAATATTTGCATAATGCCATATTATCATACCATTAGGGGAGTAGGGTGGCTCAATGGGTGTGGCACTGTGCTACCAACTTCAATGACTCTGGTTCGAATCTAGTTGTGGCAGATTTGTAGTTTAGCAGAGTTGGTTCGAAACGTTGTTAAATCATTAGTACATTATTTGTGAAGTATTATCAGTTCATCTTAAATTAATTTACGGAATTGGCTTGACCTTAAATCAACGTATAAAATAATTTTTTTATAAGTCATTTTTTTTTCATTACCGCTCTTTTGTTCAAAAATATATACATACTTAGTGAAACAGGCATGTACAATCCAAATTTAACTCCTTGAAATTGCGGAGCCATTTATGACATATACTTCATTCTATTCTCTCCTTCTTTATCCCTACTCATGGCAAAATGTTTAACCTTTTCATCTTTTCCCAATCTCTCTTTCGAGAGTTTTTTTTTTCTCCTTAAATTAGATTTTTTTTTATTCGACGGGGCCCGCTTTTCCAAGTTTTATGATTAAGGGTTATTCATGTGTTTTTTTAATTTAACGAGTGAAAGCGAGGATGAGTTGGAGATCCGACGCCCGTTTCGGCAGCGGCAGAGACGCCCCGGGTGTAAAAAGTTTCATTTTCTTCGGCTCATTTTGTTCTGGAAGAAAGAAGTAATTCCGGTCTTGAGGCTCACCTCTCTCTCCCATTGAATTATTACTCCCCTAAATATCGCTGCTCACCTTTTCCACTCTCCAGCCTCTTTATAATGACATAAATAGGAATTCCTCCCGTCCTTTGTTACCAGTTCTTTTTGTGAGGAAGTCGGCGCGTGCTGGTCTCTATCGAACTTATTGGCAGGAATCAGCAAAGAGAAATTCTGTAGTAATTTTGTGATTTCGGAAAAAAAATTAGGCTTCTCGATTACAAATAAAAAAATTAATTAATTTTTCCAATTTTATTAAGAAATATTTTTTTCACCATCATATAGGTAAAATCTATCTTCCAAAAATGATTTATTGGTCATCAGATTGGAATTTAATAGGGAAACAAAAGCGAAAATAAAATTGTGATTTTAATCAATAAACCATTTTTGGAAAAAATATGTGTAGTGATTTTGTGTCGATTATCGGTGGTAACAGTGTAGTGATTTTGTATCGATTATCAATGGTAACAGTCAAGAGGTTTTTCTAAGATACGAGATAGTCAGTGTGTGTTAAGTGTTTTGTTTTGATTGTTATTGTTAGATTAAGAAATTATTAAGAGTTACAATTATGTCAATAATTATTATATAAGAAGTGTTTTCTCTAAGTCAATACTTTGTATTTAATTACACATCAAAGTTTTACAACAATATGTCACCAAAATAATTACGAGATAACCTGACGACTTTCATCTAGTTTATGTGAGCTTAATGTTTTTTTAATTCTAAATTTATTGGATACTTTGGACAGCTTTACAAACTTCGTAATTTCCTGTTCGCTATGTACTTTTTTTATTATACGTTGTTACTTCAGTAAAAGGGTGCAGAACTTTTTAAGGAAGTACTGTAACTTGACCTATGGTCGTGGCTACTAACTCCAAGGTTGTATGGGTTGTAGCAGCACAGATTTTATTTAATTATTTAATAAAAATAAATAATTTTCTGGAAACTGATGGAATTAGTGTTTAGTATTAATAGGTCAACATCATGTATTTACAATACAATAATTATACATATGGATTTACATGTACATATATACTCGTATATACAGTAATAGTATAAAGTTCCGAAATTTATATCTCTGAGACACTTGCTAAGTTACTCTGTTCATTATAATTCACGAGCCTTCCACTCACCTTATTCAGAAAAAGATTACAGAATCAGCTGACTACAGAAATATCCCAGGGAATTTTCCCATAAATATTCCGTCTTCATAAAGCTGTGTATGCATAATAAGTTTATCGAGCTTGCAATGAATAAACAGTGTTATTTATTTTATACTTTGTCTCTTCATTGTAATTTTCTGTTGATATTTTTTATCATTTTATTCATTTTTTGCTTCTATTAAGTTTCGTTGATACAATTACAACGAAAAAAATGTTTACTCTATCCTGTTATTCAACTATGAGTTTATTGAAATATAACATATGGATTAGAAAAAAAAAAAGAAAACCTGTTTTTCTGCTTGGAACATTCTAAAGAAGAATGCATTATTAATTTGAAATTAATAAAAAAAGTTAAAAGGTAACTCTCTATCCAAAAAAAAATCAGAAAATATTTTTAAAAATTTATTAACATGTTAAATTTCTCTTAACTGGTAGATGAATAAGAGGAATAGATAGCCTTGAAGATAGGCATTTCTCTACAAAAATAATTACATAGTTTTATTTATTATTTTCATATAATTTCTTAAATTAACTTATAAGTAATCATTTTTTATAATAATATTGTAGAGACGGTTTTATTTACTTTTCATAGAATTCTTCTCAACTGTATTTTATATTTTATAGTTGTTTTCTATCGTTTTATTATTTAAAAAAAAATCAAAACCCTTGAAAGGTTGTGCAAGGAGCTGATTTGGTCAGAATCACGCTCGACCGCCAGATTTTTCCCAAATTAAGAGAGAGCTCCATAACCCACAGGGTTGACTCAAGGCTACAGTGTAACATAAATAAATTTTCTGGCCAGCTGGATTTAGAGTTAGTAGCATCGTGCCTAACCACCCTATTATTTTTAATTTACAGTTTTATTAGTTTGTTAATTATTAATTTTGGTGAAATAGTACTTGTATCTCAAATAAATATTTTTGACTTAATTTTTTAATAAAATTTATATTATTTGTGTTAAACGACAAGAGGATAGTCTGGTCAGAGCTATTATTGTACTGTGTTCCAAGAAGATGTATTACCGATTGTAGAACCTACTGATTTATGTTTTATTACCACATTAAAGCTCTAAATAGGAACATAAATTTTACTTATACTGTTGGTTAAACAGACTATGACGGGAATTGATTTTATGATCTTCTGGATGGATGATTTTATTAACATCCCATGATTTCATCTTTGGTTACTATTTGTTTTATTAAATATTAATAATAATTAAATTACAAAGAAACTTTTTCGCCTGAGAAGATTCCTACTATTTTTAAACACAAATCTATACAATAATGAATATTCTAAATAAATTGAAAACATTTAAGATTGCGATACTTCATTTTATTTTATGTATAGGAAGTAAAAATAATTAAGTCAACAATTTTTTTTATTTATTTATTTAATACTAGATCAGCCTGGTGGATTACATAGTTAATGTACATTTTTTTTAATTGATTAGGGGGGGTATAATCTCATACAAAAGACACCCCTAACTATGAACAATGTGTTAAACAAAACAAAAAATTGAGATAAAATAAATAGATTAAAATTACAATTCTTAATAAAAGATAAAAGGAAAGATAATAACAAAAACAATGTTATTTATGGATTAACAAAATAAATAATTGACTTCTAATGGAAAAAAAATAAAGTGAATTTAAGAAAAAGATGAAGGGAAAAAAGAAATTAAGATAAAATAAAACTTCAGAGTTACAATAACAGAACTAATAAATATAGAATTTATTACAGGATGTCCTGCAGCAGCCAGGGCTTCAGTCTTCGGGTTGTGGTTGGGTTTCCCAAGTTGTAGGTCACTGCTCCTTTAACTGCAGGTAACTGGGAGTGGAACTTCATGAACATTTTTTTGATGTAATCCTCTATTGTCTAAGTCAACATATAGTACACATAAAAAGGAAGATAAAAATCTATTGTGTAAGTGTCTCATAAACCAATAAATAATATTTTAAAGGACAAAAAAACAATAATCTTTATATTACAAAGTGAATATATGACTTAATGGAAACATATCATTTTTATTTTTTAATATTTATTACGTTATACATACATCGAAAAACAAATAAGCTAAGCCCTCACACCATTATAGTATACTAAATCCTATTTTTTTAACTTATTACAATTATCTGAACACATTGTTATACTTAAATAATTTAAATTTTACTAAAATATAATGATCATCGTGATTGCCGCGACTCCCCGCCCTTTACCGACCCTGGGCCTCCTCTATAACTTCCGCTAGGCCGTCCTGTCTTCTGCTGCAACTCTCCAGTTTCAGGTTCCCAGAAAGAGCCGAGCATCCGTAGATACAGCGTCCAACCATCTCATGTTCGGCCTACCCACTCCATATAGCTGCTCGGATAGGTCATCGCCGAACATCGTCGCCACATGACCCGCCCATCGGAGTTTACCCAACCTTTTAAACTTGACAACATTATTGTCTCTGTACAAGGCCGATAGCTCCGCGTTCTTCCTTCTTCTCCATACATTGCCCTCTCTAACAGGTCCAAATATTTTTCGGGTAAAAAATATAATAATAAAATAATATTAATTTGTAGGCTTTAAAAATTCTTTAGGTCTTATCATCTAACAAGCTGTTCATCGCCAGAGCCTTTGCAATATTTTAACCACATTGTTATGCTTCTGCAAATATTCGGTACCAACAGACACTCCACATCCACTAGTGATATATAGGATTGATGGTTACTGAGCTTAATTGACATTTATCCGTTGGTGTTGCGTCTTATATAATATGTCTTCTATATGATTATTATTATTAAGCGTTTTGTACCCTAAAAATGTTTCATTTGCATGATAATAACTATAATTATTTTCATTTAACTTAAATTTAAATTTATTTTAATTCAAACTTAAACCGTCCTTTTTTAATTTTTAGCGATGTTCATAGTAGAGTGTAATAGAACATCGATCATATCGTATTATATATATATAACAAGTAGCCCGTTTACAATTCTGTACACGTTATCGGTATTGGAATAACTATCAGATAGACTGGTGGTGTTTTGCTATCGATTTTGTAATCAACCGCTGCCCATTGTTGAAGCAAGATCGTCAATATGCATCCCCTGTCAGGATCCTGTCTCTAGCAGCGGTCCCTCCAATTAATAGTGAGGGGGAAAAAGGTTTTAAATTTTGGTTTTACAGAAGGGAGGGGGGAGTTAGGGTCACTTGAACATGCAGTGCTATGGGAAACGTCATGTGCGACTCAGTCGTGTTAGGGTCTGTGCAACTCTGCTTGTTTCAATACTTTTTAATGCATTAATCAGGAAATAAAGAGAAATGCATTATTCGGCTTGCATACTTATCAATCCATACTTGGACATATAAACACTACCATATTTTACCAGATACAATAAAAATGTCTACTTTTTCGTTTTTGAATTATAATTAAGTATAACCTTTGTATTATATGTTGCAAATATTAATATTGTTTAAATATTAATATTCAGCTATTTTAGCTCGTACAAAGTTCTTCTTCTTCCAATCCGTCGTACAAAGCAATGCAAAATTAAAAGAAATTGTCACAGCAATACAACAATTAAGACACAAATAAATATAAGTTAAATAAATTTTAAAAAGACAAATAAAAATGCTAAAAAGTTAAAACAAAAGACAAACAGATGAGTAATAAATAGCTGATTTCTATGCAGGTGATGATGTATGATGCCTAGGAAAATTATTACATCAAATTATAGGAATAAAATATGTGAATGAAACCTAATTTACATTCTTTAGTCTACTAGGTGTTTTTTATTTATTTTTAATTTAAGATACAATTTCTATTTCAAAGAACACAGTCTTGCATTCTGTTAAGTCCGTCTTCTTCTTTTACTGACACAACAGCGGCATGAAGCTGCCCTTGGCCTGCTCAACGGCCACCAACCATCTTGATGCCGCCTCACAGCATCCCTCCATCGGCCCTTCGGCCTACCACGTTGCCGCACACCACCCGGAACATAATGTACAGTTTATGAGCCACTCTTTCCTCGCTCATCCTCATTATATCTCAATCTATATTAAACCATTTAAGCCTCTGTTTTCTTATGTACGAGGAGATGCTATATTCCTTATAGAGCCCAAAAAGTTCACTGTTTTTCCTTCTTCGCCATTTACCATCCTCGCATACGAGCCCTAAGATTCTCCTCAGAATTACTCTTTCAAACCTCTCTAGCAGGTTAATGCTTTTATTGCATAGGGTCGAAGTTTCTCCACCGTATGTGACGAATGGCCTTATCAACGTTTTGTACAGGGTGAACTTGGTGGTACGGCTAACAAGTTTGCTTTTGATCAGCCTTACAATGGAGAAATGAGCTCTATTATATATTATAATATATAATATATTAAGTTAAGTTACACTCATAAAATTACTAACAACAATTTAACTCAAATTAATTTTTTAGAAATATAAGTAACTATAAAATGTTTATTCTGTTTCTTCACCAACCTGGTTTATGGTTCTACCTCCAATTCCCTGATGTCACTGAATTTAACAATATTAAATTGTATGCTTGAGGTAATTTTTTAAAAATTATTGACTCTGAATATTTTTATCAAATTCTTGTGTTCAAGTTTTGCTACAAAAATAGATAAAACTTTTTTTTTCATTATTCGTCAATTTTTCGACATTTTTAAGAAGCTCGGAAAGTCAAATTTATACAATGTAAAATTGAAATATAAAATATTTTTGTCTCGCTAGACATGAAAGATTACTAACTGATCAAGGGGCTACTCACTTACGCTTGGATGAATTACACCAAAATGAAAGGCCAATAATAGGAAAATCGATGTTTTTCATCTTAGGGCCCCACATTGTAATCTGACAGAGCGTATAATGTTACTCAGTTGGGCTCTACCGATAGGCTTTTGTTAACCGTCCCATGTCATCTAGATCAATATTTTATGGTCTCTTTAAGATGGGATGTTGTGTGAGTAAATTTTAGGATATAGGGATTATTAATAGTTAGATTTCGATAAATATATTAAATTGAAATTTTAATTGAATAAATTAAATTATATTTACTTATTATAAACAAAATGTATTATGGTTGTTCTTTTTTTTTTTTTTTTTTT
>NW_027115012.1:1173380-1177558 GCF_000696795.3 Halyomorpha halys
TTTTTGTTTTTTTTTTTTTCTTTTCTCCCAACTAGGTTACATTAATAAACTAGTGATATAAGGTGGGGTATAACTGGAAGAGGAAACAGTTACAATTTATATAGTATTATTTTAGAGATTAACGATAAAGTAACAGGAAAAAAATAACATTTGAAAACCTTATCTCTGTGTCCAAATAACCTATTCTTGCAAAATTGTCTTTCTGTATTCGGCTACATTTTTAATGAATTAAACTTATGGACAGTGAAACTTTATGTAAGTGATTTTACTCTTACCATTTCGATAATAGTTCAAACGATTTAGTTATACACATTTCATACCGTTGTAGAGTGAATGATTTTAGAAAAATTTATATCTAACGTATACAATTGAAGGAGTTAGTAAACAATTTTATTTTACTTACCTATATGTAGAATATAGTGGAGTCCAAATAATATAACAAAATGATCTGTCTGTATGTATGTGTGAACAGCCTAGTTAAAAAACGAAAAGTCATAACAAACTCCATCAAAATCAACAAATGTGAAGTGGCACATCATAGAATCGATTTTTCGCATTTTTTCGATTTTCTCTAAAACGGCTTAATCGATCTCTATGGAACTGGAATCTATGAGAAATTAAGTGCAATTAAATACCAGATAGGTTTTTATCCTCATTTAAATAGTAAAACAGGGCTTAAATGCCAATTTTTGGGAAATTCTTCGTTCTAAATAACCTTTAATCTCGTTTATTTTAAAAATAAAACCAGTTCTTCATATTAACAATAATAAATAATGTATAAATATGAAATATTATAGAATTTTATGTATAAATTTAAGAAAAAAGAGAAAAAGTAGACGCATTAGATAAAGGAAAAACCCTAGATCTTTCTCGATTCCATGACGGCTTCATTATATGTTGAATCCTTTGAACTTAAAATTTATATTTATTATAAATACTTCGAGAAGCTTGAAAGCGAAATTCTCATTTACGAATGATAGTTTCATTGTTGCGTCCCTTTCTTTTCATTGTTTCTCCGAATAGGTTATTAACAGACAAGTAACAGTTAGAAAAATATTTGTACTTCTACAAATTATTCTAAAACGTTTCTATTTATAATAAATTTAAAGAATAATTTATTTATTCTTCTATAACTTATTTTGTTTAAATACGAAACCTACTATTGTTGTGGATAATTTTAAAAAATCGTAACATCCAATAAAAATTATTAAAAAAAGTAAAAGTAAACAATAGGCTAAAATCTCACAATTCAGGAAATACTAATAGTAATTACTAATAACTAATTAGATAGTACCTAAGAAAAAAAAATGTATACAAATTATTTTAAAAATTAGTGTAGAAATAAATACGTCTCGTTGCAGCCGGTACCTCATCCCATTCTCCTTCTTGTAAACAAAAGTTTATTTTTCTCTTTACGATCGCTGTATAAATGCCATAATTTCACGGAATGTCTCATCGGTTTCAGTGAACGGTTCTGCAAGTGCCTATAAGACCACATTATTAAAAATTGATCGTTAACTCATATTTTTGCATCTTATTTTCCTTATTATTGGATTGGTGTTTTTCTAACCTAATTTCAGTAACTTCTATATTCAAAAAACACAAAATGCTCTTTACAGATCCAAAATCGGACCATCTATTAAGGAGAAAATAGAAAAGTAAATTCTGGTGCGTTCCTTGAAGCGGTACATTTAGCCTTTTTAATTTAGAATTTTTACGCTAACAGTAAAATAGAATTTTTGTTCCTAATTTTTGCATTCCTTGAATTAATTTATTTTTTTCCAAAACTACAAACATATCGTTTCCTGCAACAAGTGCCAACTAACCTATACATAATTTGGGTATGTGAATTCGTTAGTAAGTGAAGGTGGTGTGATGAGCACACCGCAACAGATTTCTCTTTTATATTTTTAATACCTAAATACCTTATAATGTTATGCATATTTTAAATTTATTAATTTAAATTATTTTTTGTTAACTGCACTGAAAACCTCTTAATAATTGTATGATTGATTATTTTTTGATTATGGCTATATTAATTTTTGACAATCTTAATTCGAATACAACTTCTTATCCTTAGAATTTTAATTTAATTTCCCGCTAGTTAATATTAATTAACTAAAAAACTTGTTGACCATACAAAATACGTAATCAAATATCGTTTGAAATTTATTAACTCCACGTTTCTGGAGCCATTGACAAAAGGTGAACTAAATTGTAATTCCCCCGTTTCACATTCGAACTGGCACAAAAGGCCTCAGATTTTAATTTAATTAATCTTTGAGTTTGTTAAAGTGTATAATCACCTGCTTTGGTCAGGTTTATTAGCTGTGGGCGAGGAGTGGGGGTAGCCTGCAGAGAAATAATTATCCTCTTTTTAGAATATACTCGCGTTTCAACACGTTTTCAATCAGTTTTAAATTTTAAATGAATCTTTTTTTTTTAACTTTTAAGGCTTTTAATTTTATATTTTATAATTTAATATCATTCATTTGAACATAATTAAACTCCATTCATCTTCTCCTTGTAGTGGATTATGTTTTAAACATTTTTTTTATTGTTTCAGGTATGTTCCTCTAAGATTCAGCGGATAAATTTCGATGATCATGTATGTAAGTGTTTCTAAATTCTCTCAATCTACTTTTTAAATTATTTGATATTGATTTTTGAATCAACAACTATGACCAACTGCGTAGTAACACATATCCAGAATAAAATACCTTATTATCATAATTTTCGCGGATATAGGTAAAATAAGTCAGTTGTTCCAGACTCTTTTTTTAAACTATTATCAATAACTGTACGTTTTATTTAAGTTCCTCCAAATATCCTTGTTAATTTTAATTATATTTATTGATATTTACTTTAATTATATTACATTATGTTGATTATTATTTATTTTATTACATTTACTTTTGTAATACCATTGCAACATAGATAATTAATAATTCGTTTTTATGTATTTTACATCTTCTGACAAATATTCATAAATTCTGAACATTTGGATTATTTAGTTGATGAAGAAACTTTGTCACTTTTAGGTTCTTATAGGTAGGTATAGCAAATGATAAATCAAATTTTCCTCTGAATTTATACCTGTGGTTTTCAACTGTTAAAAAAAGTAAAATTTGGCGCCTGTATTCTCTCATTAAATAAGACTTGAGAAAAAATATGTTTTCAGCTGATTTTCTTCGGAGTGGGAATATTTAAATTATTTCCTGGGACCACCGTAAAATATATATTTACTGACCTAGGTGGAAATCGAACCCACACAGTTCTAAACCATATACTCTAGAACCCTTGCCCCATTTTGCTTTGCCATAATGCCCTAGGGCCTATGAAATTATACAATCCTTAAAACATCAACGAATGAAACTCCGTATTGTGGATGAAATATGATACTGTGTCATATTCTTGTTCCAAATTAAAATTATTTTTTCCTTTTCTTTTACCAACATAATTGAATTTTTTAGTACCAAACAACTCAGCTCAATAAATATAATTTCAACTGTACTCATTAACTCGTATCAATTAATTTAAAGTAATTGTACATTGTAAATAAAGATATTTACAAATTATTCGTACAAAAAAAACAAAACAAAAGATCATAATAAATTCATAATACTTGTAAGTATTTCCATGTTTTATTGAATCCTAATAAATAATTTTGTGCTCAATGTTCCAGAGTGTTTACTTAATAAACAAATTAAAAAATATATATATTTTTAAATCTCAGTGATAAAAAAACAAAAAACCAACAACCTAATTGTGATATTCGTTGTCTTGAGGGCACAATATTGTAAAAGTCGTACCAGATTTTTTTTTTCGTTTGAATTATTCTTTTTCTGCAATGCTTTATACTTTATTTATGTATAAATACGTAATGGTTTATTCATTAATTGCCAAAATGATGATCTCCAGTTTGTTTTTGTTTTTTATAAAATTATTTTTGTATTTAAGCTTGTACTTAGTCCTAAATCATCAGAAACCTATTTTTAAGTCTAGAGACAAGTTTGTCTCATGATGATAAGTGAATATTTTAATTTCTTTTTTGGGGGTCAGGGAGGAGTACTGAGGAGAAGTTGGGCTTTCTGTTATAGGTTGTTGTTGTTTGTTACTTAAAGGCGTAAAACCCTCTGGTCATCAACGCCTATGGCATGATAAAAGTAAGAAAAAAA
>NW_027115012.1:1177678-1191960 GCF_000696795.3 Halyomorpha halys
TAATTTATAAAGAAGGCGATGTGCTTTTAAAAATTCAAATACTCGTGTAATTTTAGCTTCCTCATCTGCCAGAGTTTCGGATAAATTTGGCTATAGGTGATCTGTCATTACGGGGGTTACTAATTCTGATACTGACCGTTATACCGTTTTACTTTGATTTTTTATTGGAACTGCTTTAATCCACTTGGTGCCCGTGTATGTTTATACGGTTCTTTAATTACGATAATGTTATTTGTTATTAATACAGCACTCAACCATAACATAAATACAAAATACAACACATTTATCTTACTGCCATAACCACTGTTATAATTTATATACATTATTCACCCTCTGCTTCGAAAATCCCCGCAACAGAATCCTCCCCCATGTATTATTGCGCCATGCGGGATTCAAGTTCCAAATACAATCTTATCACTTGTGTTCGAGGTTGAAGCCGGGTTCAGATTTTCTTGTTTGACATTTGGATTACATAGAGGGAGCGATGAGTCTTGATCAAATCGTGTAAACTTGAATGTACGAAATCAAATATTTAATATTTATTGAGGATTTGTTTACATAACTTAAAACATTATGTTTCTGTGTGACGAGAATACTAATTTATTCTATATATTCAGATATTCAGAGCTAAGCAGCTTTTTAGTTTGTTTTATTTTCGTTTGTTATGTTTTTAGCATTTTTTCAAAACGTTTCTAACGATATTGATTAAACTCGATAAATCAATGCTAAGTGGTCTTTAGTATCAGGTATATATCCTCATTGAAATAGTTTAAGGGGACTTGAATGACGAATATATCCCTCTAAATTATCTTTATTTTTTTTCATTTAAAAAAAATAACCAATTTCATTTGTTAACAGAAGTAAAGATGAATAGATACAAAATATTAAAGAATAAGAGAAATATTGAAAGGAGAAAGAAGGATAAGAAGAGACAGGACTTCGAATCGGAAAAAAAACCGTGACCAGATTTTTTTTTCATTGCATAATTTTAAATTATTAAATTAGGGTGGTGTTGAACAGATTTGATACTTAGGACTCCATCTTGACAAGAGACTTACTTGCTTGACAAGCGCTCTAAACTTCCCATTCATTACAAAAAATTAGTATACACTACAATAATCAGACCAATTTGGACATATGGAATTGAGCTCTGGGGCGCCACCAAACCATCAAATTCTTCCCGCATCCAATTGTTACAATCCAAAATCCTACGTAAAATCCTTGATGCTCCTTATTACGTCACAAATAAACTCATTCACAAAGACCTTTCGTCATCATCAAACATCCCATTCGTTGCAGATTTAACCCAAAACAGATATGCGTCTTTTCATTCCAAACTCCTTAACCATCCTAAACCATTAATTCTTAATCTTTCATCCTTAACAATCCCTGATAATCCTCCGAGGCGTCTGAAAAGAAGATGGCCACGGGACCTTCTAATTTAAATTAATGTTTGAAGACCAATGGGTGGTTCCTTCCCAAGATTTTCAAGTGTATATGAAACATACTACATATTTATCTATTGTATTATTTTGTACAGTTGTAAATTACATTGAATAAATAATTTTTAAAAAAATTAGGGTGGACTTAACGTGCTTAATTTTTTTTTTTATAGTATGTTCAAATTATACTTAATAATACTAATTAATAGTGAACCTGAAAGTTTGATGACGATACCAGTAGCGTTCTCTGTATACTCATCTGTTCAGTAACGCTCATCCAATACCAAATCTTCTATATCAGTTTTTCCTGACCATTCCATCTACGTTTCGGTCCCTATCTCTTGGTTCAGTTCCTATTACATTGTAGGGATCTGCTCTAACAAGCCAAGCTCTGCAACCTTACTCTCCCATCTTATTCACCGCAATGCTATAACCTTGATTATATTCACTGTTTGCAGTTCCCTCAATTCATTGTAGAAAAGCCTTCTAAATTCATTCTTTTAAAGTCCAAGCATTTTACATAATACTTTATTTTCAAAAACCTTAAGGCGCTCTTCTTCCCTAAATATGACAGGCCACTTTTCACATCCATGAAGAACAGTTGGAAGGATAATAGTTTTGTAAATGGGAAAATAGTTCCCATAAACTTTATGGTACAGAAGGCGTAAGCAAAGCTATTTCAAAATTGAAAAATAACAAACATTACCCCCATTTAACCTCGCTTTTGTTTCTTCATTAATTTTTTTTTTCTAGTTACCGTAGAACCTAAATACATTATCTATCTATTCAAATGTATTTCCTTCTATATCTGTATCACCGAAATAGCTCCCGTTTCTGCTACTAACCCTATATCTTGTTTTATCCGTATTTATTTCGAGACCTAGTTCCTAACAACAGTTTATCGACGTAGTAGTATTTTATATACTTAATAATAATTCGATTTTTTTTTTGGGGGGGGGTCAATAGACTAGTTTTTTTTTTTGTGAATATTTAAGTTGCTCCTGAAACGGCCTTCGACGTTGCCGTTCCCCCAATTAGGAACACTCAGTACAATTATTGTAATAGTCAATTTTATTTTTAGTTCCTATAGAGCATTTAGGAGGACACCAACTGTTCGATATTAGCTATGTTAGGGGCTGTTTGCATAAATACATGTTTGCTGACAAGAGCTAGGGAGGAGATTAGGGGGTATTATTACAATTTTATGGAGGTTAAGGGATGGAAACAGAGGAAGGGCCTAATACAGCCCATTAGAGTAGGAGCCGAGGATCGGGTGGGGGGGACCCGGTCTGCTGAATCAATTAGCATATTTCACTCACTCCTCGTCTTATCGCTACTTAAATATTTCAACTTTATTAGCTCTCTTTGAGCAAACTAAATTGTTCCTCTTAAAACTTTTCTTGCTAAATCTAATAGGTCCCTCTGTTATTTTATTATCAAATCCCCCGGGGGAATGAAAGGAATGTTTCCTTAAAGTCGGATGATGGAGTTATTCATGACGATAAAATAAAATCTGCGGCCGAACAAACCCTGAGAATAGGATAATGTTATAAAAATATATATTAAAAATTCAGAATATCTTACTACAATTTTTTTTATTTATAATTTATTTATTGTTATTTACAAGTGTTTAAAAATAGTAAATTAATAAAATAATATGATTCAAACATGTAGAGAATCTATCCATTGATAGAACTCCAATAACATTTCTAGAGAAGATCTCGGGGTCAACTTCTTTTCAGACACCTAGGAGGACTATCATGTAATGAAAGAGAAGCCTGGTTAGAAACAAGTGGGTTTGGGTAGTTGAGAAGTTTATCATCAAAGGATTGGTCTCCGGTTCTTGTCAAATCGGCAACATATGGAACTTTGAGGTCCCGATGGATGATTTGATTTGTGACAAAGTAGTATTAAGGATTTAACGAAGAATTTTGGACTCGAGAGGAATTCGATGGTTTACTGGAACCCCAAAGCTCAATTCCGTAGCTCCACATAGGCCTTATTATAGTTATGTAGATCAGTATTTTGTAATGGGTTGGAAGTTTTGACCGTTTGTCTAGTAAGTTTTGTGATAATCGGAATCGACCTAACTACATATTTTAATTTTTTTTTGTAAATGTCTTGATAATTATTTATTACACTCATGTAAGAAGTTCATATTCGCTCATACGTTTTATATTCTTTAATTAATATCATTAATGAAGTTATACGTTACATATTATTTCCCCCTACTGCCCAAACAGAAGTTCCTTATAATATTAGCTCTCGTCGAGACTTTGTCGACTGTGAAAGGGATATGGTCAAATATTTACTGCATCAAAGGGAAACGATATTCTAATTAATTATTTGATATAATATCGTCATTATAACAAGGTAAGGACTGCTTTGTTGACAAAGAGAAATGTGTTTAATAATGATAAGACCGGGCGGTGGTCAGAGGTTGGGCCATATACCTGACAAGGTGGATGGCATCTCATCAACTGTTGTGGCACTTTCTGTCCCAAACCTTTCTGTCCGCTTCGGGGAACAAAAGACAATTTCAGAGCTTTCCGCATTATACCCACGTGCCGGTTAGACAAGGTCTCTGCTCTGCTTTTCTCAGCATTAATTAAAGTCATCATTAATTTACATTTCAAGTGTAAAAACGGTTGGTCCGAGGTTACTGAGTGGTCTCGAGTATCAGATATGTCTTGTCCTCAATGAAATTGCTTAACGGGACTCAAATGAACTTTTTTGTAATCTTCCTCAAAATAACTTTAATTTTGTTTATTTTGAAAAAAAAATAAAGTAAACAGTTACCAATAATAAAAAATAGATAAATATAAAATATTAATGATTTTTATGAATTACCAGGCCTCACTATCGCTATACATAGATTTAATGAACACAATAGATAGATTGATTTATATTATTGTATTTAGTTAAATTAAACATAAACGTATACTTTATTTTTATGATCTGACATCATAAATTTACTAATATATGCAATGACATTCATGTTTAGCATCTTTGTGCTGAGATTCGACCATCACCTTTTGAATATTTAGATGGTAATTATTGTAACATAATTAATAACTAACTTCGCTGTATCATTGTTAATACTGGTCCGATTTAAGTGATTTTTTTCTTATTATCTAAGGCAATTTGATTATCTATGACACTGTCGTGTATAGACTAGATGAAATATGAATAGTTTTTAAATCATAACCATCCCTGTGTTTCAATATTAGTACTACATTGAAAAAATTAAGACCGACTGACAAGCAAAGGTGTGGTAAACGATTGAGTAAATGGTAAAATTAATTCCACAATTAAATAAATGGTAAAAGTCCAAACCTTTACAAATATTTTCTTTATTAGAAACTCATATTACGGCCTTATAAGGGCATTAAATATAACTTTTCAATGGTTTCAGCTTTCCAGCGGTTCTATTAACGTAGGAATTGGGTAAAATGCAGTGTTATGAACGATTATATGAACAATAGCCGCCAGAAGAAAATCAAATCTTCCTAATAAATCGAGTTGAAAAATTTCTCTATTAGTGTACAGTGAATGTGGGAAAAAACACATACTATTAGAGCTTTTTTTCTACTCGAGAATTCGGGGATATCATTATCTTTGAACCTTCCCATGGCGAAGGGGAACATTTTGAAAAAACAGCACGTAAATCATCAGAACTCAGTATACCCCTTAAATTCCAAATATTAGAAAGATGGCAGGCCAAGTGGAATGAAACTTCTCCGAGTAAATTAAAAGAAATCAAAATATCAGTAAAACCATGGTCGACATCCCACCGCAACAGCCGCAGGGAGGAAGTTGCTCTAACCCGCTTGAGAATAGGTCATACTCCCCTCACGCACTCTCACCTGATCAACTGCCACCTCTAACGTCCAAATATTGTCAGTCTATTTGCCAATAATAAACAGGACAGGACTGACTCCAAATTTATCAGAAGCTCACAGATGAGGAAGCTAAAGTTACATTAGAGTTTGAATTTTTAAAAGCACATTGCCTTCTATCTAAATTATAACTCCTCTTCGATTTTAATTTTTGTTAATTTATTATTTTTATTTTATTTATTAATAATTTTTACAAAACTATTAGCATGTCATAGGCACAATAAACAAACAACTGAGACCACTCGAACATTCCCGATTGCATTATGACTTCGTTAAACTGTATTATTTTCAGGTACAAAATTTGTATTCGTTACTCCCCACTTCAAGAAATTATAAAATAGGAATTTTATAGCAACAACCAAATATACATTATTTATTCGTAATTTTCGCCTTCACTGGTCTCTTTTTTTTCGAAAATCAAAAAGAAAAGGGTTGTATGATGCTAAATTGTGTGATGAGCCGACCAAACCAAAATTTTTTCTAATAATGCTGATGATATTTGCTGCCTTATAGAATAATTATTTAAAAAACAACTTTATCTTATTAATGTAGAAATTTTTTTTTAAAAAGGCTTTGGTTCATTATAATATTTTTTGTAAAAGACCAAATTTACTAAAAAAAAACATTTTCGTAATTTGACGTATATCAATTTTATTTTAAATTTTTGGTTTGTATCCCAAAATCTCCAATCCCATATCACAGCCATCGAAGATTGGTGTCGTAATTGGAGGATTAAGATAAATTCCAACAAATCACCTTTACCCTTCGTCGTAAACCTACTGACTGCCCTACAGTTTCATTTAATGATGTTACTCTTACCCCTGTCGAACAGATCCGCTACCTTGGACTACATTTGGACAAACGATTAACCTGGAATCCTCACACAAGACTGAAAAGACAGAAAACTGCACGTCGATTTCGACTATTTCAGCACTTACTAGACAAACGGTCTAAACTTCCAACACATTACAAAATACTGATCTACATGACTGTAATAAGGCCAATCTGGACATATGGAGTTGACCTTTGGGGCTCCACTAAACCTTGGAATTCCTCTCGTATTCAATCCTTACAATCCAAAACCCATCGTAAAATCCTCAATGCTCCATACTTTGTCACAAATAAAATACCTTAATGTTCCCTATGTAACCGATCTAGCCCGAACCAAATATCACTCCTTCCATTATAAACTCTAACCCCCTAGTTTCTAATCTTGCATCCTCTTCCATTCCTGACAATCCTCCGAGGCGCCTGAAAAATGATGGCCACGAGACCAACTAATGTAAAATGTCATTAAAGTGCTACCAATGGGTAGTTTCTCTATACGCCTGTAACACTCCAATTTGACTTAGATCAGATTTACTAAATGTATTATAATGTACAGTTGTAAATAGCAATAAATAAATATTAAAAAAAAAAAAAAAAATTGTTTATAGCATAGTCCTACGGTCATGTATTGTCATATTATTTTTTTTTTATTATTATCAAAAGATTACAAATTATAAATAATATGATTATTTTCAATGTAAGATTTTCAATTTCTTGAGACTGGTATTTATTTTTTAAATAAATCAAAAGGTATGTATGTTAAGTCTCTACACTATTCCAGTCTGTCCTGTTCCAAACAGTCCAACGTTTTGGCCAATTCGGCCATCCTCAAGGACATTCTAATAATTAATAGCTTATTATACATTCATTTGTAACAATTTTAACAACATTATTATTAATAATATAACATACCTTAAAAATAAATTTAGACCTCACATCTAGCTGTTCTGCCCAGATCATTAATTATTAATAAGCTTATGTCATAACTTCATTAATTTTTAAAATCTTTTAATTTTAGATCAACTTACAATATCAACTATCATCTGAACAAACTATTTATAGCCTTCCATACACTCAGGTCTGGTTTGTTATTAATTTATTTCAAATTGTTTTGGTCTAAATTTGTATTCCATTATTAAAATTAATTGTAAATAATAACAAAACATTTTCCCATATTTTTCATAGATTTATTTTATTTAAATGTTAACTGCATAATGTTGTTTTAAATTCCTTTTGTCTGTTTTAAAATTTACTGTATGATGTTGATGATTATTTTCATTTATCTTATATGATAAATTAGATTAATTTTTTTTTTTGTTTAATTATTTATTCCATTAAATTCAAGTATAAGACCACTTTCCTCTTGTATTGTTGATTTTATTTCTTAGGAATTACTATTTAAAAAAATATATATTATCACCGACCGAGTAGCGTTCTCTGGAAAGGAGGAAATTTCTGTGAATAGAACAGCTCATCTACTTATAAAAGCGAAGCCGTCTAAATTAAACATCTCAGAGAATGAACAAAGGACTCTTAGGGAACTCGCTGGCTGTAAAGAGCCGCCACTCGAAAGACCAAAAGCAACGACTTGTAAGTAATGGACTGAGAGGATTATGAAAAAATTGTTGTAAAAGAATTCTCCCTTCATTTATACCCGCGAATTGTACCGGAGTCGGACTCCGGGAAAATATTATTAAATTGCCTTGATGAACTATTGGCCCTCCGGTTGGAGTTCGTCCTTGAATTTAAAAAAATAAATAAAAAGTCAAAAAGAAAGGGTTAGGAAGAATAAAAGATCAGAAGGAGGGAGTCTGAATTCTGAGAATCAATGAAGGTACAATTCAGAGAACACTGTTTAAAAGCCAGAAGTGAATCGTGAAGGATTTAATAATAATAATGATATTATTCATTATTTATTGTGTGATTGATCCCTTTAGAATAATATTACAGGCGTCAAAATTAGGCCTTACAGCAAAATACAAAATAAATTTTTTTTTTTTATATTGTATTTAACTGTACATAAATAATTCAAGTTAATTTGAGGAAATCATAATGGTATGGTACAAGCATGTAGAGAAACTACCCAATGGTAGCACTCTAATAACATTTTTACAATATAAGGTCTCGAGGTCATCGCCTTTTCAGACGCCTCAGAGGATTGTCCGGAATAAAAGTGGAAGCAAGATTAGAAACTAATGGGTGTAAGTGGTTAGGGAGTTGGTAATGGAAGGATTGATATCTGGTTCGGGCTAGATCGGTTACAAATGGAATATTAAGGTCTTTGTTGATGATTTTATTTGTGACAAATTTGGGAGCACTTAGGATTTTACGATACGATAGGATTTTACGATTGGATACGAGAGGAATTCGAAGGTTTAGTGGAGCCCCAGAGCTCAACGCCGTATGTCCAGATAGATTTTATAATTGTCATGTAAATCAGTCTTTTGTAATGAATTGGAAGTTTGGACCGTTTGTCTAGTAAGTGCTGTAATAGTCGGAATCGACGTGCAGTTTCCTGTCTTTTCAGTTTTGTTTCAGGATCTGTTCAACAGGGGTAAGGGCAACATTATTGAAGTATACTGTAGGGCAGTCAGTAGATTTACGACGTAATGTAAAATAAAAATGAAATTATAAAACGTCATAAAATATAATGAATTTGAAAAGATGCAAATGAACAACAATAATTAATGGAATATATAAAATAAAATTAGAACCAAATAAATTAAAATCAAATGTCTTATAAAAAAACATTAGGTGACTAACTTCTCATAATAAATAAAAAGAAAGAAAAATCAAATACAATTATACTAAAAATAATAAATTAAAAGGTACGATTTCTGCTTATATACATATTTATAAGTATTTACGAAAATCTGGAACCTCAAATACAGAAAATATATAAGCCAAAGGTATATTTTTTTATTAGTATCAAATAGGTAATAATAAAGAAAAAATTAAACAAGTAAAAAATCCTCTACTTAATCATAATCTTAAGAAATAATCCAATAAATAAAATAAAAGGAGAATTTATATATATGTATATGAGTAGACATATATACACATTTATAAACTTTCCGTAAATATTAAAAAATCTAGTATAATTTATGTTAAATATTAGTTCTCTTTCCATCTATCCACATTTTATTTATTGTATAAAATTTGATACAAGTAAATTTGTAATTAAATATAAATAACATGATACAAACAAGTGGAGAATCTAACTATTGATAGAACTCCAATGACGTTACTAGAAAAAGGAGATCTCGGGGCCATCTTCTTTTCAGAAGCCTAGGGGGATTATCAGGTATTGAAGGAGGAGCCAGGTTAGAAACAACAAATGGGTTTGATTGGTTGGGAAAACATAATGAATAAAATAATTTTACAAACATGGACCATTCCCCAATGTCTAACGTCACTTACAATCCTTAAACTTTAGTTTCTTATATATTTATAAACCCTACTTTTTTACGTTGTTTATAAAATTATCAGTATATTATTCATAAATTTTCTATTGATATAACTTGAAAATGGATACGAGGAGAGTTCATACAGTAACCACAATACCACGATAAGAACAAGCTGACGACCTAATTGTATTCTTAAAATGGGTGTTCTACGTAATTTTCTCTAAATTATTTTTATTCTCTAAAATTAAAAAACAATAAATAAATTTAAAAAATACTATGTAGCATTAACAAAAAAAAATACTTAGTTATCTGTTGTATGACCTTAATTTTTATTGAAATTATATATTGTTAAGGCCAATAAAATAAAAAATAAAATAATGGCTATTGTTGAATTCTTAAAATATTTATTTGAATTAGATTAGATGATTAGTGTAGTAAACTATAGTTTTGGGTTAGTTTAGTTTAATGATTTGAATTTTTCAATTTTCATTCACGGTTTTTTCCAGTGTCATTCCATTTTTTTTTTACTAAATAAGATCTTATCTGGGATTAAGGATTATGCAAATCCATCCTAAGGCCAAAAATCCTTATTCTAAAAGTTGAAGAAATATCTTATCGCAGAAAAAAAAAACTTAGTTCAAGTTTCGTCGTTGAAGCAAACATATTAATGACTATAAAATATTTAGTGTTATGAATGTTATGAAATAGTTTTCTCACCGTTAGATTAGATTACAGTTTTATTCTGGGCGATCAGCTTTTTGGTTATTACGCCCTTTTTACTTTATTTATCTTCTTGTCTTTGGCATTTGATCAATGAATATTTTTAATATAGACCGTTTTCTTTTAACTCTCTTCGATATTGGTAATTTATATTGTAGAATACAGTTGGGTTTCTGTACGAACTTTTATGATTTTGTATATGGATTTTTCTGAGTCTTTTAGAGCCAGGTAAATGCGAGGTATTTTATTACTTTCGAAGGCCTGGCGAAATGATGTGCATTGTTCAGTTATATATTTTATGGATAACGGGGACTGACAGGTTTGGCATTTATGTTGGTCCTCTTTTGTGATTAAGTGGACTTGTGTAAAGTTGGAATGTCCTATTCTCACTCGTGTGAGAATCACTTCTTCTCTTCTGTTACCCCTTATGGTACTTGCCCACATTTGTGTATTTTTTTAAAAAATTTATCAGCTTATTAGTGAGTGGAAACTCAGCCCACATTATATCCCAACCGTTCCTTAAAAATTTCTTTACGTCTATGGGCTCGTAAATTTGGAGTGGTGGAAAATTCTTTGTAGCAGCCTCTTTATCCGCGTTACCCGCTGCCTCATTTCCAGCTATTCCTGAGTGCCGTGAAGTCCTGAGAAACGATACACTTTTTTAAAGATATTTTAACATGTCTATATAATTGTGAATTTTGTCTATCGTAGGTCCGCTTTTACTGAAGTTTGGTCGACTCTGGAGTGCTGACATCGAATGAACAAATTAATATGTTTGAGTATTCGCTTTCTATGGATGAAGTATTCCTCATCGTTTACGTGTAATGAGCGTTTGGTTTCCCCTCATTGAGACCCCTAATAAGTGGTGTTGATTTTATGTAACTTTTCTTCCAAAATGTATTACTTCATATTAATTAATTTAAATATTCTTTTTGTATCAATTCATATGTGCATTTCTATAATTCAAATACTATTTTAAATTGTAAAACATCTGTGTAAATACATTGCATTGAGATTTAAATTGTGCATCCCTCGCAAATAAATAGTTATTTTTTCTGTTTGTTAAAAAAAAAATACTAGAAAATAATTCTTCAATATAAATGATTCTTTTTTTTTTATCAATACATTTTATTTGTGTTTTTTTAGGAAGATATATGTATTTCTTTGTTTACTGTCTCTTAGAACAAGTATTGGTCGATATACAATGAGTTAAATCTTAGATTACAACCCCAAAAATAATAACAAGGAATCTTCCTTTCTCATCCCACCCTTGAAATCCCACGAAAAGATGCTGGGTTATGTTACCTATAAATTATTTAATAATTGCCAGTAGAGCAGCCTTTGAAAAGAAAAATACATTAGGAAAATATATTTATTTTTTTTACATTCTCTTATAAGGAGTATTGGTCGATATAAGACTACGATGTTAAATCTCTAAGAGAAATCGTAGCACCAAAAATTATTTTAATCTTTCTTTTTCATCCCACCGCTATAATCCTACGATTAGAGGGAGGCTTACCCTAACCTTTAAAAAATCTACTAATACTAACGTACATATTACCAGCACCAAAGTTTCCCCCAACTTTGACTTATTTAATGAAGAATTATAATCCTTTAGTGACAAAAAATTACCATCAATATTTCTATGGGTTCCAAGCCATGTAGGAATCAGAGGGAATGAACTGCCCGATCACGCTGCAAGAGAAGCACTCACACTTCCAGGACGGGGTAAAGCAATTTTAACTCCGTCAGAGATATACAGGCCTCTTGTAAAGGAAGTCAAAGATAAATGGCAATCTATGTGGAACGAAAGCCCAATGAGTAAATTAAAAATTATTAAAAAGGATGTCAAGCCCTGGGGTACCTCCGGTCGCAAATGCCGTAGAGAGGAAGTTGTGTTGAATTGGTTGTTGTGTGTTGGAAGGTGTGTTGTTGAGAGGAAGTTGTGATGAATTGGTTGTTGTGTGTTGGAAGTTGTGTTGAATTGGAAGTTGTGTTGTTGGTTGTTTGTTGTTTGCTGAATTTGTTGTTTGTTTGGTTGAAAGTTGAATTGGTGTTTCAGTTTTTGAAATCACAAAATTTACTGACAAAAATATAACTTGATCGGAAGGAAAAAAATAATCAAATTAAAAAATAAATAAAATTTAACGAATATTAGCAAAATTAAATAAAATATAAATGGCGTTGATGACCAATGAAGTTTGGCGCCACTAAACAACCAAACAAACAATTACCATCAATATACCTGTGAAGTTAGTTAGAAAATCAACCTAAACTATAAAATAATCCAATATGATAGCTACTTTCAGCACAATAATGAGGGTTCATATTAGCACCTTTTCCTATAGATTTAAACTAAATATAATTTATTTATTTTATGACTTATGAATTATATTTGAGAAACTAAGAGCATCTGTTATTGTACAAACATGGCGGATTTATACACTTGATTATATGGTTAAATAATTCAGTTAACGTTTGTGGAGCTTATCGCGGACCACTTTGCAACAGATAAGAGCGGCTTCTCGTTAACCAGGCTAGCTTCATCCCCTTCATTTGCGTCTGATTTCCATGTCAGACGGGAGTCGGATCTGCATGACGCACTAATAGAAATGATTTAACACTTGGGGTTCCGCTATGATATGTATGCTTTGTACCGGGTCGACTCAGCAGCCTGAGGGGTTGGGGATCTTATGCGCTTGTCTCAATAGCAATTCATCGCCTTAGGCATCAGAACCAAATTGGCTTCGTAGTGTTCCCATATCCAATAAACTATAATTAACTATGGCAGATAGTAATTAAAAAATATATTCAGGGATAATAATTGTATTTAATAAATTCGAAAATAAATTTTATTCTGGTACAAGGTCTCTTCAAAATAACGTATGATATGAAGAAAACAGATCTAACCAGAAACTAAAATAATAAAACTAAATTAGTTTATACTGTATCCAAAAAATATATTTAATTTAATGAAAATTGTATGCAGTTACCATTGTAAGGGGGAATAAATGGTGGCAATTCCAGAAATAATAAAAAAAAAAAAAATCATTTTGATTTCTTTCATGAAGAAAAATTCCCGTTATTTTACTATTAGGAAAATATTCAATTTTTATTTAGAACATACAAAGCGTATAGTAAATATTATTAAAAAGTAAATACTGAAGTATTTAAGTTGAGAAATCCCCTGAAGTTTATTATATTTGAGAAAAACATATTCCCTCATTTTTAATTCAGAGCTCAATATCCCTAAAGTTACCCACAATAATAAAAATGATATTTTTAAAGTAAGGTTAGGTTTTAGAATTTTTGAATCACTCAAAACTTTACCACAATATTTATGTGTGCTTAGTAATAGATATTATTGCATCCTTATTTTATCATATTTTTTTCATTATTATATTAATTCAGTAATTGTAATTTTGCAACTTTAATATTCACTTCAAAATCTTAATAATTATCATTTTATTTAAAATTTTTGCTTTATTTTCATTTTAGTAGTTTTTAATTAAATTATTTTTTGCATCACTTGAGATCGATTCATATTTCACTTATCTACCTTAAAAATTATATAGCTTCCACAGCACCCTAATGGTCTAAACTGTAATATTTACATTTCACCTATGTCTATTATTTTTATATGTTATTTTGGCACTGACCGGTAGATGTTGTCATCTGGTCGGACCATATTAGATATATCTTTTTTTAATTATTAAAATAAATATCACTTTGTTCAAAAAGCGGAGCCACCTGGATTGGGTTGTTATACTCACAGTACACTAAATTCAGTTGGACAATTGCTTATTATTCTCATATTACATAGAAATAGAAAGTAAATATTAAAATACATAATAGTAGTAAATGACTTTTTTTCTTATTGTTTTAGTTCTTAAATATTTTTTATTTTTTATAAACAGTTTTTTCATCTATTATTAACCTACATAGCTACATCTAATCCTCTCTCAGTATAATAAAAATTCTAAATA
>NW_027115012.1:1192260-1200617 GCF_000696795.3 Halyomorpha halys
AATTTTAAAAAATAGTAAATATTATTAAGAAAAAAAAAAATGAAGCTCTATCCTCTGTTCAAGTTAAAGGGCGTTACACTGTAATACGGGAACTCTTTGCTTCAAGCACTTCAATGCCTGGAATACCATTGGAATTATGAAAGGGTTTTATACTTTGAACTTGTTCCACGTGACAGGTTTGTTGATTCTCAGCTTAATACAACAGATAGGAGTATGTCGTTTAAAAAGGTATTCACCTCGTTCAAACAGAACGAATCAATGTGTCAAAGGTACAACGCTCCTGCAGTAAATGTGAAAAACAAACGCAGAAATGGGATCTGTAAAATCGTTTAAAAAATTGGCTACCTCTCAAAAAATGTAATAATTATGAAAAAAAATTAAAAAGCTGGAAATTACTGAATTATAGTTTACTATTTGCATTAATTATTTATCGTATCAATAAATAATAAGTGATAACCAGAGAATTTTCGTGCAGTAAAAAATCCAAAATGTACAAAATCATTCAGTAAAAACTCAAAATTGGTACCAAACAACAAACATCAAAGCCTGAAATAATTAACTTTATTGTTTAATATATACCATATATTAGTATATAATAATAATATATAATATATATTAGTTACCTAAATTTATGCGAAATATAAGTTAAACTGCTCTGATTAAAAACCTAAATCTACTTCGTAGGAATATAGTCCGGATGGCGTTCAATGAAAGTATCAAAATAGTAAAAGAAAACTATTTATTGTTAACCAACGTTTCGACCCACTTTGTAGGGCTTCGCCGGAGCTGTCAGATTGAAACGAAGATGTCAAATGCCTGGCCCCGTATTTTTTGATTCATACTGGATGAAGATAGTTGGCCGTATGAAGTAGATTGCAAGATAGTCTGGGTGGGGGTCAATAAAGCTATCAAAATAATAAAACAAACACTATTTATTGTTTAACGTTTTGGCAGTTGATATATTTGTTTCAATAAATAAATTGTTTTTTTATAATCTTAAAATTTTTTTTTGAGACTGGTAATTTCTTAATAAATTTTTAAAATCGAATACCCACATTATAATGATAAAATAGATTAATTTTTACCAATAATCAAATCAAACTAATGGAAAATTATAAAGAGATATTAATAGGTAAAATTGGTAAGAATATCAAGGTTAACATTAAGAAACCATATAATAAAATAGGAAAAAAAAAAAAATTTGAGACTATAATTGGATAGTGTTTTGAATTATTTATTAATAAATTGTTTTTGTTTTATTATTTTGATACCTTTATTGACCGCCACCTGGACTATCTTCGTATAATTTACTTCATATGGTCAACTGTCTTCTTCCAAACTAAATCTTTTTTTATAATTAAAGAGCGAAGACGAAGCTAAACGTTGTTAATTTTATTTATATTACGATTATGAAGGCTAGAATTCAATTTGTCAAATTATTAAAACCATCTCAATTTTAAGGTTTAGAAAAATTATTCAAGACTATATAGAATGTAGTATTTCAAAATATTCTTCTAATCAAAATCCACTTTTCAATTTCCCCCGAGATTTTACATAGCGACTACTTCCACTTAGCTTTCCAATTTTTAATTTGCGTATGAATATACCATTAGCCAAAAAACTAACAAGGAAAAAACTTTGAAAAGTTTTGTTTAAAAATGTATAGATATATCCGTATTGATCAGACCAATTGATTTTTCGTTTAATTTTTATTTAAAATAATGTATATAGGTAATATAATATAATGCGGGAGTGGGAAGCTCATTGGTGAGATACTGTGCTAAAAAATATCTACGGGTGTAACAAATTATTTTCTGTTTCACTGTAGCCATGAGTCAGCCCTGTAGGTTCAGGAGGTCTCCCAGCCTCGTGAAGTGGGTACCCTTATTTGGGTAAAAATCTGACGGTCAGGCGTGATTCTGACTAAATCACCTCCTTTCACAACCATTGGTTTAGTTACAGTACTTCCTTACAAGGTATTGTACCCTTAACCCTTCATTGGTTGTAGCGGTAAGATTAAATTTTTAATAATATAAATATAATAAAATGGAATGCCCACTAGTCACAATTAAGTAATAGGTAAGAATAAAGAGGTAAAGGCGGACTGGAAAGAAAGTTAAAAATAATATCACTAAACGTTCTTTAGATCAAGCTTATTCTAGAGAGAATTTTTGAGAAACCTTATTAGTAGTTAGTACTATTATATTATATTCGTTGTTTTTTTCTTTTTCTTTTTTTAGATTGAATAGGGCTCTTCATATGATAATCAATACAATGCAAAAATACAATGCTTTACCTCAAATTTGTCAATTAATTTTTTTTTAATTATTTATTTAATGTAATTTACAACTGTACAAAATAATACAATAGGTAAATATGTAGTATGTTTCATGTACACTTGAAAATCTTGGGAAGGAACCACCCATTGGTGGTACTTCAAACATTAATTTAAACTAGAAGGTCCCGTGGCCATCTTCTTTTCAGACGCCTCGGAGGATTATCAGGGATTGTTAAGGATGAAAGATTAAGAATTAATGGGTTAGGATGGTTAAGGAGTTAGGAATGAAAAGACGCATATCTGTTTTGGGTCTGCAACGAATGGGATGTTAAGGTCTTTGTGAATGAGTTTATTTGTGACGTAATAAGGAGCATCTAGGATTTTGGATTGTAACGATTGGATGCGGGAAGAATTTGATGGTTTGGTGGAGCCGCAGAGCTCAATTCCATATGTCCAAATTGGTCTGATTATTGTAGTGTATACTAATTTTTTGTAGTGAATAGGAAGTTTAGAGCGTTTGTCAAGTAAGTGTTAGTAGCAATCGGAAGAGCAGTTTCTTCTCGTTTCAGTCTTGTGTGTGGATTCCAAGTAAGTCTCTTGTCAAGATGGAGTATCGAATCTGTTCAACCGGCAATTTAAAAATAAAAAAAAAAATATAATTAATAAATATTGGCATACCTACCTATGTGTATATAATATGAATATTTAGTTCAAGAATTAAATATAATCAAAATTCATCCCAAAAATTGTAAATCGTGCTATTTGTGAAACTCTAAAATTTAAAATTAGTGGTATTTTTGTATCTTTACATTTCTGGAAACTCTGACTCAAAAATGACTACTTATATGAAAATAGTCCATAGAAATTTTAAGAGTATTTATCTTAATATTATTTTTGTTACAATGTTCTATTAGAAAATATGTGAACTTTTTTCTTTCGAAAATCATTCATATTTAATTTTTCATTAAATGGAGGTTAGATTATTATTTTTTTTTAGGTTAGAATTTTTTATAGGTTTATATCTATAGTTATAGGTTTATAGGTTAAATTTTATTATAGGTTAGAATTATTTTCTAGGATAAGTCTAGGATTGGAGAAAGCTGCTTATCGCTGTTAGGAGGTGGTCACCGGATGGGTGGGGAGCAGAGGGGCAAGGACCTTCTGGGGGTGTCCTTTAGCAAGAATTATTCAGTTTCATTTACATTTTAGAGTCCTCTCCCCGTGTCTCTTAGCCCTTACTATTCAATAATTCTTTCCCTATACGACCTTTAAGGGAATCTCTGCTCTAAACCACTTCTTAGTACCTAATATGTTTGTAATTTCTTATATTTTGTTATTGGAGGAATCAGGTACATGACAAAAACATGAAAATTTTGATATCAGAGGATAAAAAGAGAGAAAAAAGAGATGGGAAATTCAGGATTTGGATATGCGAAAGCTTTTACATAATCTTCAAAAATGCATCGAACTAACTGGTAGTCGTGAAGATAAATATACCAATGTTCAACCTTAAAAACATATAATATGTAAGTACTGTTGAAAATAAAGAGAATTTTTACTCAATATATTTCTTTTTCTTTTTTTTTTTATCTTTATTGAAATAAACTACTGTACATAATTATACATTTAGTAAGTTTGATGTAGTTATGGAGTGGCACAGGAGTGTAAAGAAACTACCCATTGGTAGCATTCTAATGACGTTTACATACTTGTACGCCTTGGAGGATTGTCAGGAATGGAAGAGGTAGCAAGGTTAGAAACCAGTTCGTTTGAATGTATATTAGGTTCGAGCTAGATCGGTTACAAATGGAACATTAAGGTCTTTATGTATGATTTTATTTGTGAAAAAGTAAGGATCATTGAGGATTTTACGAAGGATTATGGATTGTAAGGATTGGATACGAGAGGAATTCGAAGGTTTAGTGGAGCCCCGAAGCACAACTCCGTATGTCCAGATATGCCTTATTACAGGTGTATAAATCAGTGTTTTGTAATGAATTAGAAGTTTAGACCGTTTGTCTAGTAAGTGCTGTAGTAATAGTCGAAATCGACGTGCAGTTTCCTGTCTTTTCAGTCTCGTGTGAGGATTCCAGGTTAGTGGAATATATTTTTATAAAAAAAAAAAAACAATAATACGAATAAGAAAAGGAGAAAAATATGCAAGTATTATAGAAATAGGCCTGTCATCAAATGAAAACCTTCAAATATATATATAAAATCTTGAGAAAGTCTGGGTGCCACCGTTGATTATCACTACTAATGATCCTCTATTTGGATCTGTCATTAAATATTATGCAGAAAGCTGTGTTTGTTGGAACTGCGAGCATAGTCTGAAAATTAACCTATATTAAAGATTGAACTTTTTCTATCCTTGACCTAGGTACTACTTTCAGTGAAAGTCAAGAATAAGGATCATTCTTATATAATAATAATAATAAAATACCTTTCTTTTTGAGATTACATTCATAATATTTATCGGAATATATTTTTTCTCGGCTCCTAGGGCGCATTAGCTGGAACGATAGGAAATGGGCCTAACATTTTTCGACCTAGTATCCTTTTAAAAACTTCCATTGAAATCGGAGATCCCACGTGCGTAGCTTTTTATGTGACGGATCTAAAGAAAAAACATTTATGATTTCATATAGCCAGTATCATTTTACGAACAAAAGTTAGGAATAATGTGACCCAATAACTCCCCTTTCTACTACAGATATTTGAAGTGGCGATGAGCTGACCCGAAAGAAATATATGGTACCTGTTGGTCATATTTTATTGTTGCTATTTTAGTGTGAGGACGTGGCCAAGAGGGAGGGACTGAAATTTGGGAAGGGGGAGGGTTCAGACATAACGTTTATTGGAGGTAGGACGCCGCAATAACCCCCTCGTAAAGAAGGTTTATAAAACATTAAATTATCCAATCTGGGGAGCTGGAGGAGCGTTATCTTGCCCGAGGTCGTCGCCTCGGAGTTTTATGTTCCCTATACACAGGGCTTAACAGTTGTCAACCAAATAAATAAACTGCCTGAAAAATATCCTCCAAATACAGGTCGGTATATACCTGAGGGATGGGAGGGGGAGCACTTTATAGGGGAGGAGTTATTGGCAGTATAAGTTCGGGATCGATGAGATCAGCCCCTCATTGGTCGAAATCAGTTAGCTTCTAAGGGAACAGTTCGCCAACAACTCCAACAGTTCCCCAACAAAAGTTTTCTTATTTCGTCAAATTCGAGGATAGATTCACCTTATGATTCTGCATCCCCGAGTAATCCTTATTTAATCCATATCGAACGGACCACTCTGATACCTTGTCATAATGACAGTTAGTAATAATAAAGAGAAAATCCTCCGAATTTAATAGGTTTATGGCACCTCAAGGAAGGGGTCTCTTTCTGTACAAGGAATGTTGATTTATAGACCGACCATATCGCGATTTTACCTGGCTCGTGCTCAAGGTCTTGCTGATTCTGAGACTATTATTTATTCTGTTACATCAAGACCTGGCTCGATCCGAATTTCACCAGACCCTCCTAGGGCACACCCACCCTCTATATAGTGGTTAGTACTTCCCATCTTACTACAAAACCCAAGATCCTTTATTGATTGTAGCAGTACAGGTTTTGAAGGTAGTTTTAAGTTACATCCTGGGACCAAATCTGAGTGAATCATTGCTGGTTATCTTTATTACTCCAAAAAATATACATTAACTCAATCTTCTCTCCTCCACTTGCTATTCCTTCGCCCAGTCAGTTTGAATTGTCATTATAGTAATTTAGTATATCAATTTAAATCTATAACTGCACTTAATAATTCCTAAGGTTGCATGATTTCATTCTTCAGAATCTCTTAGGATCGTCTCTCGTTTTCCACCACTTGATCTGCAGAGCGCTATCTGATGGACTGGATATGAGACTGACGAGACTCATAAATTGCTTTGTAAGAATTATTTATGGTTTTCCCAGGCGCTATCATATCTTCTATTGATACACTCCACATCCATCCGTGTTATGTTGAATTGATTCCAACCCCACCGAGCATAATCGACACTTACCCGGAGCTGTTGCGTCTTTTAGCATATGCTTCCTATATTATCTGGTGGTAATCACTTGGTCTTGAATAGCAACTACAATTATTATAATTACTACAATTTATTGATAATTAAAACATATACTCAATTTTATCTAAATGTAATATACAAGGATTGAATGAGAGAACTTGTAAGAATATATAGGAGAGACATCGAATAGTATAACCTTTAACCAGAAATTTAATTTTTAAAATCCCACTATAATAGACACGACAAAAACATATTAAGCAGAAGAATCTTAAAAGCAATCTACATAACAAAAAATATGAACAATTCAAAAACCTAATAAAAAAAAAAATACACACTATGGAGACATGATAAATAGGCTAGTCATAGAAGTAAAAAGATCTAAAACCAAAATTCTATAATATAAATAGCTAAATTTATTATATATGGACACATACATAGGTAGGTAGACATGGTAGCCATATTGATTGAAGTCCAGTCAAGAGATAATCACTTGAATAACTCTACATCGATTTGTGCTAAAGGGACTGATAAATCGATAAATATGGAATGATATTGATTAAACAATATTGTGTTTTTCCGAAAAGAAATGGATATATTTAACAATTTATTATATTTTTTAATTATATTTATAAATTTTACAATTGTCGGAACAATACTTGAAGATGGAAGAAACCGAAACTTTGTACAAACATATTGTTAATATTCTAAAAGAAATCAATTTTTCACGTTAAAATCTCATAATTAAAATAATTATATTTTTTTTCCTTACAACTTGAATATTGAAATCAGTTACATATTTCATAGTTAAATATTAGTATTAGTTTTAATTAATAGCTACTTCATAGTTCCTGCTGACTATCAACTATGACCTTTGGACTAAGCTTTAATTTAGGAATGGGTACTGTTTAAGTCAGCTTCGATATTTTCATTCGCCTGTTTACGTTGATTTAATGGGTTTATGAATGAAAATTTATTCATGTTCTGGAGGATTGCTAGACTGGAGTGGGCCGGGGAAACAAACTGTTTAAACCCCCTGCAAACAGTAGTACATTACTAATTCAATGCATCAGCTGTCATAATAGCATTTAAGTACTCCTATTAAAACAGAACTAATAAATAGTCCTCTTATAATTGGCGTTTTTAATCTCTCATTTCTCCACCTCTCCCTTATTGTTAACTAAACAATTATTTCGTTTATTATTTTCTATAACGAACTTCATAGTCAAAAAGAAGAAATATTAATCCTTCTATCATAATTTAAGATAAGTACAATCAGAAAAACTATTGACTAGAGTCCATGGATTTTCATTAAACCATTTGTGTTTTCAAATTTTGAAGCGAAGTCACAGTAGAAAATGATTCTAAGATCTATTTTTATCAAAAGTGGCGCCCAGTTCAATGTTTCACATTTAGGTACTATAACCATTTATAAAGTTAAAGAAATAATAGAAATTGTTCTGGATGCACCATATTTTTTTATACTTTTTATGTTTTTTCGAATTTAAAATAAATACCCGATATAAAGCAGTGAAACATGCTATGAAGGAGCGGAACATAACGTATAACTCTAATATTTTGAATTTAAAGTATATATTTTTTCTATAAACAGCAGGATTTTATTGAAACGCGTTGATTTTTTTATTAATTTTTAGAAGTAAAAAGGAATGAAAAAAAATCGATCCTAATATCTTTGATTTTTATTTCCTATTATAATTTTAATTATACATGAATGCTAAATAATGCTTGTATTTTAGATAATGATATTTTGTAATATTGTTTTTAATTATAAAATTATATTTGTAGTAATTTTAGTTATTCACAATTCGTATATGACTTTCTTTTTCTTATAATACTGTTAAAATTAGTTTAAATCAAGGAAAATCAAATCTGTGGGTTCGCTAAGGAATGAAACACCAAGTAAATAAGGCAATATACTGTTTTGAATGTGTTGGCGTTTTGAAGTAATCAGTTGGTATCCTTCTTAGCAAAGATAAACAAGAGCTTAGGTAATAACATAAACCT
>NW_027115012.1:1200692-1216834 GCF_000696795.3 Halyomorpha halys
TCACCTTTACATATACATATATAACCACCACACATCACCAGCAAGCGGTCCCTCCCCACTCGACATACAAATGACTACAAAGTATATAAGCAATTGTATATACTTTTTATATTTATGGTTGTACTTGCTAAATTTTTTTTCCAGAGGGGGATACGAAAAAAAGCATGATTATTTATTTATAAAAATATAAGTTAATATCAAAAATAAAACTGATAAAACTTTTATATAAAAAAAAATTAGTAGATAAACTAGAACAATAGAAAAGACAATATCCTTTACTAAAAAAAGTAATATAAATATAATCACAAACATAATTATGTTTCTTTTTTTTATTATGTTAAATTCTTGGAAGTAACTTTTTATCGAGTATAAAATTCGTTAATGAACTTTATTTCTGTTGAGGCACTTCTTTACAGCAGTCCCTCCTTACACTTCATTTAGAATTCAGCAAGAAATCTTTTCGACCATGAGAGGATCAATGGTTGTGAATTAGCCAGAGAAAATGAGCCGTGCTTGGAAATGGGCGCTGGGCTCGGGGTTGATAAATTAGACAATTCCTGTTGCATGTTCTCCCGCCAGGCAGTACGCCTAAATACCTTGCGCAATTAAAACTGATTATTTTCCAATCACGCCATTCAATTAAAGGTCATTAGAGGATTTCTTTATTTTCAAATCGAAGTCCGGAACGGGAACTATGTTTGCACGTCATTCGATCAATTAAAAAAAAAGAGTTAATTAGCTTTTCCTGGTAACTTTTATAAATATTTTAGTCCTAGAGCCGTAGTGGAGATAAAATTAATTCATTTCACCCCAATATTTCATCAATTTTATATTGACCTTTAATTATTTATATTTCTAAAGATACCCTGAAGTTTATTATTGTCCAAATATCGTTTCATATCCTTAAAAATGCAAAACTAAAAAAACGTAATTGTACATTATTTAAATTTGAGTAAATGTTCTGAAATTTGAGCTCTAATATTAGCAACAATTTTTTTTCTCCTAATAACGATAAATTAATATTTTGTAAATTAAGTTTGGTTAATATTATGGAAACCGCTGCTCCTATGAAGACTAACGTCATTTACTACATTAAAGCATATTTAATTATCTTTAATTTGGATGATAATAGGCATCTGTACTTCTAATAGTTTTTCAGAAACTAACAATTTTTTTCTGTGAACAACTTAAAATCTACATTTTTTAATTGAATTTGGCAATACAAGATAGGATATCTTAGAAACTGCTTTTCCAACTTCTGCAACTACTCCTCAATTTAGTACTTATTCAACATATGCACGTCGTTCGTAGGAGTAGCAGCTTACCCGTCTGGTTTATCGAGGAGTATTGCCTGGATCAACTTAAAATAATTCATATCAGAAGGGGTTTGATTACAGATAAATAAAGAATGATTGAAAGTACAGAATATATTGAGAAATAACTTTTAGAGAGGAGGTAAGGCAAAGTTAATATAATATTGTTAGTTTAGTCAAGTGAATTTAGATAATTGGGAAATGATAATGCTGCGATGAGACGGGTTTATGAGAGTAAGGTTCACCATTTTGTATTTAGTATAAAATGGGATATATGCTTCTTACTTGTGAGCCTCATATAGGATGGGTGGCCTGATATGTGATGTTTGTGGCTGATGCTGATATGACGACCTCTGCTTGCGTAGCTTGAGGCAGGCCAGAGGTTCCTGGAAAGTCTGCAGGCTAGGGAGAGATTAGCTATGGTTGGCCCTTTTTCACCAGTAGTTTATTTTTGTGTCACCCCTATCTTATCCCCCTAAAAACCTAAGACCTTATGCCTGTGGACTGCACAATTATATTCGTTAAACAATGATGCTATTTGAAAACTGTACACTCAGGAACAATCAAACGTAAAGAACTCAATATTTTAGCAAATTTACTCTACTTCAAATAATGCTCTATTAAGATTTTTAAGAGTGTTGTATTTTTAAAAAGATGGAGGTCCGAATAAATGATTAATTTATGTAATGTTTTGAAACGGCCAACATTTTTTCTCCCCCCTCCCAAATATGGTTGGCATAGTTACAAATTATGACTGTTAACTGTATATAGTTTTGATTGAAGTTATAAAAAATTGGGGTGAATTAATCTTTTTCTCTTTCCTCTTGGACTATTTCCTGTTACTGAAAGCTCAGCGCTCTCGAATTGATATTAATAATAAAAAAAGTTTAATATTACTGCAAAACTGTTTAATTATACATACAGCAAACGACAAAATTCCAACTCTCTCTTGACAGCTTGAGCGAATGTCATAAATTGCATTTCTGTTTTGAGTTGAACGAGGACTCCACTCTCCCTCTTGGCGTTAATTGCCTGGAAAGCAATTTAAAAACCAATATCGTTTTGTTTATGAATTTTCATTGAGGTGCTACCCTGTAAAATGTTCTGGGATATGAAGGAAGTCGGAAATGAAATTCATCAAAACCCCCTTCCAAACAAAAATTGAGTCGTATTTAAAAATGGTTTGTCGACGAATCAAAACATCCCTTGATGAGATTCAATGGTAAAATGGTAATGAATTGGACGTGATATTACAGAAAACGTTTTCATTGAAATAATTAATAATTTATATGTTTATATCGATTCTGTGATTTTATTATAAAATGAAATTCTGTTCATAAAATATAATTCTGTTCTGGAAGCTTAATTTCGAAAATATTGTATAAAATGGGTCTAGAGCTTAATATGTAGAGTGAAACTTCAATATAATGGACATCCACGGGAAAGATAATTTCATCTGCTATCCTTAGGTGTCCGTTAATCAGGGGTTCATAAGAAAATTTAATAATACTATAATAATTTTCCATTCTCGTTTATGAAATCTTACATTTTTAATTTAGCATGTATATTTTCCTGAATATTTCCAAAATACACATTTTGGTTTAATTGAAAAGTAACCGAGTAATAGAGGGAAAATCTACTAATTTACAAAAAAATGTATAAATTTTGCAGAATATTATTCCTTTATCTATGTTTACGTTAATCTTAACTTGTCTAATCTCGGTATATGCTGAAGATATTATCGGAAATTAGAATGTGGTTTTTGGCGGAGTCACTCCAACTGACAAACTTGAAATACAAAGGAGAAGTTCGTCAGCCTCATGTAGATTTCAAAAAGGCTTACGATTCTAATGACAGCCAAAACCTGTATAATATGTTAATTAAAGAGAGAACATCAATGAAGTTAGTAAATCTAGTGTGGATGTGTATGACTTAAACGTTTAATTAAGTTCGATTCGGTAATTATTATTCTAAGATGTTTTAGGTTCAGTCGGGTTTTATACAATGCGATTTCTGTTTCCTATATTATTTAATTTAGAATGCGCTATTAAAAATGAAATCCATACCGAAAAGGGTTTAACTTTAGATGGTAAAAAACCGGTGGTTGGGGCTGATGATTTGGTATTATTGGGTAAGGCGAAGGAAACTATAAAACTAAATACAACTACGTTGATAAAATATAGTAAGGAACTAGATCTAAAAATAAGTACGAATTAAACAAAATATATAGTTAGTTGTGGAATTTTTTTTTTTAATACCCTCGTGTAAAGATTTTAGTGGGTATTTGGTACGTACATATAGGAGGTATGCTACATGAATAGCTGGGTGTGAAGGATACCTTGGATTGCCTTTTGGCATTATAAGGTTAGGTGAGGGGTCCAAGTTAGTTGTGAAAAAGGGAGCAATGTCGGTGATATAGATGCAGGTGGAAATGCATTTCAACAGGTAGAGAGAATTAATTATTTAGGTTCTACGGTTACTAAAAAAAGGTTATTAATGAGGAAACCTTTTTTTTTTTTTAAATTTTAAAGTTAGAATTTATAAAATTATTATTTTTCCTACTGTTGTTTAAGGGTTTTAAAAATAAAATATTTGGGCCAAAAAAGGATAAATTAACCGGAGAATTATAAGGCTGAACAAAGATGGACCGACGGAATTGTACGCTTTACGTTACACAATAATTACCCTGTACGGTAAATATAATTCAGAAGATAGCATGGCGGCGAAGAAGATTTGCGTATAAGGTTATAGGGCAACAACGAACACTAAAAAAAACAACACTAAAAAATAAACACTGAACCGACGGATAAACGTGCTAGGGGTAGGCAGAAAAATAGGTGGGAAAATTGCATCTAGACTGGTCTACTGGATTTGGGTTTGGATGGGCGCCATTGGGTGAATATGTGCGGTATCGGCATCGAACCTTCGGGTTCATTAAACCTTCACTATTCTTATTATTTTCCTGAATTTTAAAATTGTTCATTGATTTTTGTTAAAGCTACAGAAGAAGTATTAACAAGCTCTGTACCCAAAATAATTATGTAAAAAATATATAGCTGTTTGATTATTTCAGTTATAAGATTAATTAACGTTTAGTTATAGCCTAATTTATTGCCATAACGGTTTGTTATGATTTCATTACTGCATGATTGTTATTAGCCCACGTTACTAATTGCGTTGTAACTTCCCTCGGAGGTTACGGGTCGTTCCGACGCTCGGCGTAGATAGCTGTAACCTAGTGCAATTTAGAACGTTAATTAATTGTGGAATTAACGAATATTCAATTATCATTGGTTAATTACTACTTCATTGCACTAACGTAGAAACAATCAACTCTTGGGCTGGAATGTAAATTGATTTATCTGTTCGATGATCTCAGAGAGAAGTAAATAAATAAAAAAATATCTTTACCCATTCTATACATATCATATATTTTATATGATAGATATCAACCCTTTAATGACAAAGCCACAATTTTGTTTTTTTATATATTTGCTCCTACGTTTATTGTTCGTCCGTCTAGTAATTCCAGGTAAATAACCATCTTACATAAACTAATTATCTCACATCATACATATTCATGTAAGTATTTTTGAATGATCGTAAATAATTATCATTTATATCCTGCATGTTTGGTGTCCAGGTTTGATGAAATTATTTTATTCCTTATGCTATTTGGCTGTCGTAATTTTTTCAAACATTAATTAGTTGGGATAAATACCTATAGTAGTAATAAAAAATTACTAATAATAAAAATAAACAATAAAAAAAAATTATAATAAATGAAATAATTTATAAAATTTCAAACTCGGACTTCTTACATCATATAGTGAAAATTAAAATTTGATAATTAGGGATAGGATTTTTATGTTTTCACATATTTTTACCTGACCATGATTTCTGCGATTCGTTACTAACTAAAGATATTTCAAGACATTTCTGCACTAAAGAAGCCATTTTTATTTTACATATTTTTAAATATTTGGCCTTTATTACATATTTTATTGTAAATCACATATTTTCTGAAATATTTGTTATTTTTAACATATTTTTAGATATTCTGTCCTGAATCACATATTTCCTTAAATTATTTGTTCAATTTTAAATACATTTTTCGCAGCAACTACATAAAATTCAAGAGAATTTCCATTTATAATTTGTTTATAATTCATTCTGAATAATTATTAATCCATTAGTTTAATTACAATTACTAATTATTGTATTGTTATTGAACAGCCATGTTTTCTCTAAGTTTATTTTTTATACATATTTTAACATAATTTCATAAAAATATTATTAATATAATATATAATAAATACATATTTATGTAACTTTTTTAAAGTTTTTGTAAGGTTTTTTAAAAGTTATTAATTAATTAGTAATTTATATTGTCGAATAGTACAAAATTTATAAATGCATTATACATACAATTTTTTTTTAAATATTTGACAATTTATTAGCACATATTTATGTACATTTTTCAGATTTTTTAGCACATAAAAATCCTATCCCTAATAATTAGTTTCTACTAAGTTTTTTTTATATCTGTAAAATATTAATATCTATGACATGGTATGGGTTGGCGTGAGGGAGACAGCACCCACTGGTGCATCCTCCTGACGTTCAAGTAAACTGATCAGTCTTGGAGGTCTCTCATCTAATTCCTGTTCGGCCGTCAAAGATCTCATTTTTCTTAATCTTTCGTAAAAATTTATAGAATTGTCTCCGTAATTTATCGTGAAAGTGGTTGTAAGTCATGAGAGTGTGGTTCATTTGAGTCGGAATGCATATGTCATATGTTGAGTGGTGAGTTCGTCTCAAAAATTGTGATAGAACGATTTGTATTTTTTTAATCAGAGTCTTTTTAGTTGGTCCATAAATTTGCCTGGGATAAGTCCATAAGGGCTTTAGTAAATAATTGTATACGTTTTTTCTGTCTGAGAGATAATTTAAAAAACGTCTGTATGGAATATAATAGGTCTCAGTTGGAAATTTAGGGTTTTACGTTTTGTTTTCACGCATGGGCCATATGTCAATCATCAGTAAGTCTTAATGAGTTACAATATTTGTTTGTTGTATCGAGTGTTTTAATTTAAAGATTTAATTCTTTATTATGATCCCTTTCTATGAATTATCGAAGTACTGCCCTGACCCTACTCAGTATTGGACAGGGCCTAAAGTGCTCCCTCACGTTGATAAATACTCATAAATATATCGAACGCCCTGGAGTGAGTTTGTGTACCTTCTCTTTTTATCGAGCGGTTCCCGGCGCCTGGTGACCCGATCCTGATTTCCCTTCTATATTTTATAACCCATTTGCTGATTGGACGGGCTGTTTAAGTGGGACTTGGTGCCAGCCTCTATCGACCTTTGAAATCAGCCAATTAATTACAATACAAGTTATTATGAATCTTCAATTTAGCGTCTTGTTTCTTGATCTTTCAATAATTAGATGATTTGCGCGATAAATTTTTTTTTTTTTTTTATAATTTATTTAATGTAATTTACAACTGTACAAAATAATACAATAAGTAAATATGTTGTATGTTTCATATACACTTGAAAATCTTGGGAAGGAACCACCTATTGGTGGTACTTCAACCTTTAATTTAAATTAGAAGGTCCCATAGCTATCTTCTTTTTAGACGCCTCGGATGATTATCAGGGATTGTTAAGGATGAAAGATTAAGAATTAATGGGTTAGGATGGTTAAGGAGTTTGGAATGATAAGACGCATATCTGTTTTGGGCCAACTCTGCAACGAATGGGATGTTAAGGTCTTTGTGAATGAGTTTATTTATAGCGTAATAACGAGCATCAAGGATTTTACGTAGGATTTTGGATTATAAGGATTGGATGCGGGGGGAATTTGATGGTTTGGTGGAACCCCAGAGCTCAATTTCATATGTCCAAATTGGTCTGATTATCTTAGTGTATACTAATTTTTTGTAGTGTATACAAGTAAGTGTTGTAGCAATTGTGTGTGGATTCCAAGTAAGTCTCTTGTCAAGATGAAGTCCTAAGTATCAAATCTATTCAACAGGCGTTAGTGGAGTATTTAGAAAGGATACTGTAGGACAGGATGGCAGGTATGTGTGTCTGTAGTGTTTGTAATGCATTAGTTGAGTCGTTGTTTACAGACAGTATACGTGTGTCATCAGCGTATGTTGTTAGGAATGTGTTAGGGTTGGTTGGGATGTCAGCTGTATAAACCGTATAAAGAATGGGACCTAAGATACTACCTTGAGGAACACCGGCGGACTGAGAAAAGAGAGATGAGTAGGCTAGGTTATGATTTACTTTAAAGGTTCTATCAGTGAGGTAGGAGCGGATTATAAGGAAATATGTTGGGGAAATTAATGCTAAAAATGATACTTGGTTATATTAAAGTACAATAATACAGACTAATGCGTTGCTCTATTTGTTAATACGCATTGTCTGCTGAAGTTTACATTAACTCTTACATGCTTGGGACAAGAGGTGGTAAAGAGCACGACCGTGAGAAAGTATTTAGGAAACAAGTAGACTAAACCCTTATATACAGCAATGAACAAATAAACGAAGTATTTATTTGATGCATCATATATGAGCCTTAAAAGTGTAAATCAGATCATGACGCACTATATGGCTTAAAACAGGTAGATCCCCATGGAAAGCAAGCAAGGAAAATTGGAGAACACTACCACTCCACTCCAACCGCTCCATGCTAAACGGAACGTTTATTTTTTTGGAGCGATTTTAAGTAGCGAAAATTCCATTGTTTCTCAACTCTTGTCACCCCAGATCATAACCAATTACTCTAAACGTTTGTGATTGTGGAAAACAGAACTGAATGCTTGATTTTTCTATATTATATGAATTTATGTTCAGTAAATAGAGCATTTAAATTTTATGGTATCTCCACAATCAAATAGGCTCTGCGGGTAATATATAACCGCTTTCCCGTTTCTATTTCCAATTTATATTAATGGAAAATTATGTTTTCCAATAATTAAACGATTAGGTATTACTGGTTCTGCAAATAATGTCCCCAAGTTTCATCATAAATAAAATTAATATTAAAGTTTCAACAATTTAAAAAATGATATAAGTAAATAACAAATTAAAAGTTTTTTATATTTTAATTTTTTTTAATTATGTTGAGAGTGAAAAAAGGAAGTAGTGAGGGAAAGAGAGAGTGTGACTAAAACCGTCCTTAAGACGGAACTTCTCTTTACTTGATTGTATAAAATATGTTAATGTTATGAATAATTACATTTGTTTTTTGCTATTGATTATGATAAATAATATCAATATTAATTAAAAGGCAATCAATCTTTTTTAGTGGCTTAGTAATTTTTAATGGGAGCGCGGTGGCACCGTGGTAAGGTACGATGTTCATAACCCATGGGACCCGAGTTCGAATCAGAAAATCGTTTTTGTTATACTGTAGCCGTAAGTCAACCCTGTGGGTTCAGGAGTCCACCCATCCTCATAAATTGGGTGTCCTTAATCGGGTAAAAATCTGATGATCGAGTGTGATACTGACCAAATCACCTCCTTGCAGAACCGTTGGTCTAGTAACAGTGCTTCCCTGCAAACTATCTAACCTCTGACCCTGTTGTTGTGGTACATATTTTAATTTTTTTTTAAAGGTTCGAATATGCTTAAAATGTCCGTTCACTATTCTACTTTTTTTTTTGATGGGGGTAATGATTAAATTGTTCTTGCTATTGTTCAGGTTCTATTTATAACCCATTAATCCTAATGATTAAATTGAAGTTAATTATTTATATATGATTTATTTTAATCTGTGAATTAAAAAAAAGAAACGATGGAGTCAGTGGGGTCCTTGAAATATCCTTTACTCCGAGCGCTCCACTCAGTCCACTTCGTTGTTCCATTGTCCTAATTAGACTGATATTTTTGTCTGTTACATACTAAATACTGAGGGTGGTCCCTTATCATTTTTTTAGTATATGATAACTATCATTCAAACATCGGATTACTCACTCCACACTCAATCATGGGGATGGAATGGTTTATAAAACTACCAATCGAGGTTTGAGGAGAATTTCCTTGCAAACGAACTATGATATCACCGGAGTTGTACGAAGAGTAGATGTTAATATGTAGGTGGAGCTTACATGTTGTTTGTGTTTTGGAAGTTTAATGGAGCTATATTGGAAGAGCGGGAGACAGAATGTCAATAGTGTGCCGTACGTGACACTGTGGCGTTGTCCTCGTAGATTCGGGGATTTACTGTACAGTCGGTATAGCACTTGTTGTCTCTCCGTATACCTCCGCTTCTGCAAGATTCAGTTTTAGATTTTGTTTATTCTGCAGCAGCTGTGCCAGCAGAAAGATCTTTTCTCATAATTACATTTGCTTAGGGAAAGATAACAAAGTGGATCCAATAGTTTTCTGTCAAACTGGACTTTAGACCATTTGATAGTATAATTCATTATGTTTTTGGACATTATAAGATTCCCAGTGCCGAAAAATTTGTTACTATTGTAGACATCACTAAATAAGGTGGGTTAGAAAAATTACAGCGTTGCCAAGTCTGCTAGCTCCTGTCTAGGAATTATTTATCTGTTATATCTCAGTTCTTTGTAATAACATTAATACAACCGGTAAATGGAAGCAATAGTTCTATTTTAATAAAAATAAAGTTTAATAAAAAAACTTGGAAAAGAACCTAAATTTAATTAATAAATAAAAGACCGAAATATAAAATACTCCCTTTAAGCAAAGAACACACACGGTATATTTTTGTTAATTAATAACCACGTACATAATATCGGAATAGTAATTGATTAATTTAAGAAACAAAATAATTTATATGAAAGAAGGAATATAGTTGAAAATAGCTAAATATTTAATCATTAGGGCATAATTTTAGCTTCGAATTTCTGAATATATTTAATAATTCAGAAACAAATATTTAAAACTAAATAAACATCAGAAATAATATATTTAAAATATTTATTTTATTAAATACTATTGTTATTTTCCTTACGATATCATATCCCTGCAGATAACTAAAACGGAGGAATTGGGAAGATTTCTGTGTTGAGTCCTTTTATATTTTATTTAAATCTATACTCCTATATTTCTATTACTACAACACCTACTTGACAAACTCTCGTAACTTCTCATTTACTTAGACCGTTCGGCCACGCCACCGATGATTGCAATAACTCAGTAAAATTCAAAGAACGCCCAATACAACAAAATTACAACTCAAAAACTTCTTAAAATGTAGGCAACTACAGAAGAAGATACAGTGCGGAATCAAAGTATTTGGTTTATTATCAATATATCAAATATATTGGTATATATATATTCATGCTAAAAACAATAAATTTCAGAAATAGGGGTTATGAAAAAAAAAATCTCTTTTACTAAAAAAACTCTTATACCTCATCAGAACTATTCGGAAAAACGGAATTGAGCTTTGGAGCTCTACGAAACCATCAAATTCCACCTGTATCCAATCCTTACAATCCAAAATTCCTAATGCTCCTTATTACGTCACAAATAAACTCATCCATAAAGACCTCAATATCTAATTCGTTGCAGATTTTGCCTAATTCCAAAATCCTTACCCGCTGAAACCTATTAGTTCTTAATATCGAAACATTTTTCTTATTTACATATTGTATTTTTTATACAGTTGTAAATGTCAATGAATTAATAAAAAAATACATACATATATATACCATCGTAGGCTAATGAACAGTACATTTTTGCATAAGTAATTATGTAAAGAAATATTTTTAATTGTTTTTATTGTTTTGTATTATTTTTGTTTATTCAATATCAAAACATATACTAATAGTTCAAATTTTAATTTCTTTTCTTATCTTGTTTATTTTTTAAACAGTTTTATATGTAATAAAATTTTATTACATTTTAAGTGTTTGTCGGAAAGGAAACGATAGCAGTATGTTTTAGAAATTATATATGCATTAATATATCCTATATTGTAGGATTGAATTTTCATGCTGTGATTTATGTATGTAGAACGTTTTACTGATAAATTAAATAAATAATAAATTTCAACTCCATTTTATTTACTTCAGTCCGGAATAATTTAAAAATTAATAGCTCCTATAAATCTGATTTTTTAATGAAGTTGGAAGAGATAATCCTCCGTATTAGCGAACCAAGCTAATATAAAAATCATTCGGTTAAAAAGTTTAAAGCTGGTCAGCTTAACAGACGTTAATAGAACTTTCAAATATTAAATATTTAACCAAATTGGCGTAGGCAGTTTACTCATGAATAAGAGAACAGTTTTTCAAATTTTTGGAATCACCTGAGAACTTCTAAAGCAGTGGAGACAATGAGAAAAATGATAAAGTTAAGAAAATTAAATAAATAAATGGTTCTACATACTAATTGTGGGGGGATAAGGTTTCGAATTTGTTTTCTCTATAAACATTTATTAATTTTTTACAATATTTAAGCTTAATATTTTATATCACAGGAGTGAGTTATTCTTTCCTACAATAATATAAATATACAAATTATACAGAATAAAATTAAAAACTCTAATATCTAGTAGATTATATTTCCTACAATACAAATATGTATGTATTATAATAGCTTTCATGTTAATATTGTGGGTTTTTAATAATTATTAGGAAATATTTCTCTACCTTATTTATAATTTAACCACAAGATGACCGACGTTTTGGCTTACACTATCATCAGGAACATCTTGTAAATTTTATACTAGATTATAATGGTATAATACAGGCTTGAAGAGAAACTACCCATATGTAGCACTCTGATAATATTTCAACTTTAGAAAGTCTCGAGATCATTTCCTTTTCAGAGGATTTTCAGGAAAGGAATAGGAGGCAAGGTTTGAAACTAGTGGCTATGGGTAGTTAAGGAGTTTATAATGGGAGGATTGATATCTGGTTCAGGTTCGATTACACATGGAACATCTTCATGGATGATTTTATTTGTGAAAAAGAAAGGATTGGGTAAGAGAGGAATTCGAAGACTTAGTAAAGACCCAAAGCTCAACTTCTGATGTCCAGATAAGCCTTATTATAGTCATTAATCAGCCTTTTGAAGTGGATTGGAAGTTCAGAACATTTGTCTAATAAGTGCTGTAATAGTCAGGATCGGCGTGCAGTTTCCTGTATTTTCAGTCTTTTGTGAGGATTCCAAATTAGTCGTTTTGGGTGCGGATCTGTCATAACACGGACGGTTTTTTTTTTTTTTTAATTGAAGGCCTCTAAAATTTATTTTATATTCCAATAACTGAATAAACATAATGTTATACCTGAAATAGACACATATTCGAAATTATTATACATCTGACTAAAGTTTTAGATAGAATGAATATACAAAGATATTGAACGACATTTTCCGCAGATACTGATCTAACTAATTAATTGATAGATTTATTTATTGATAGATATTACAATCTGCCACACAGTTGTGGGCAATAGGTAATAGTGATGAATGATCTCATACATACTAAATTAAAAAAAATAAATAAGAAATAAATAATAAAAAAAAGAAAAGGAAAAAATAAAAATAAAAAACTCTTAAAATATATACAAACAAAAGAATAGACAAGATGAACATAATCAAACTACCTGTATGAAAAATAAATAAAATAACATAATGATAAAATAATATATACAATATTTACACAATCGACCTGAGGATCCCTGAGCCCACTCTTTCTCCGACGTGTGAGGGGTAGAGCAGAGCTCAAGAGATTCCAGCGCATTCCTCTCGCCGCATCACTAGTAACTAATTAATTAATATTAGAATATACGCCATTTTGATTTATTCATTTATTTTTCCCTAATTTTATTCCTTGTAATATTTTTTTAAAACAGACGTATCCCAGGATAAGATAAAAGTTTAATATTTATCTTTGTGTCTTAATTATTTTATTTTGTGACCTGATCCCTTTCTAGTAAATTTAAATAATTAAGGGGATTGAACAATGTGATAAGGTTAATAAATTATTAATCGAAATTCCCCCAATAACAAAGTTCCTCCCCATTAACCCCAGCATAACTTGGGGAGGATCACCTCCTAAGAGGGGAGAGGGACGGATGCAAACAGACTAATCCATGAGACAAAAGTTATTAGGAGGCTGTTGTGATTTAGAGCTGGCCTAGAAGCCTGTATTCCTAGGGTCGCCTCCTCATCAGAGTTCTGTGTACTAACGCTATCTTCCGCGGCCCAGACCTCACCGGGGCAATTTTCCTCTAACATTTCACCACTTTTAGCCAACATTCTGCCTATTCAGACATATATATTTAATCACTTGTTTATCTATTCTAAAATAAATAAAAAATCCGGTACTGAAATCTCATTTAAAGTACGGGACGGTAAAATTGATTATAATTTTCAGAAAAAAATACTATAGCCTCTACCTCATTCTTAGTTCTCGTATTTTATATATTTTTCTAGTAATCGTAACTGTTATATATAATATATAAATATCCAACTAGAACCTTCTTCCGTAATTTTTTTTTAATTCATTTATTTAATGTGATTTACAACTGTACAAGCAATAAATACAAATCTTGGGAAGGAACCACCCATTGGTGGTACTTCAAGCATTAATTTAAATTAGAAGGTCCCGTAGCAATCTTCTTTTCAGACGCCTCGGAGGATTATCAGGGATTGTTAAAGGTGAAAGATTAAGAATTAAGGGGTTAGGATAGTTAAGAAGTTTGGAATGAAAATACGCATATCTGTTTTGGACCATATCTGCAACGAATGGGATGTTAAGGTCTTTGTGGATTAGTTTATTTTTAAAGTAATAAGGAGCATCAAGGATTTTACGTAGGATTTTTGATTGTAAGGATTGGATGCGGGAGGAATTTGATGGCTTAGTAGAGCCCCAGAGCTCAATTCCATATGTCCAAATTGGTCTGATTATCGTAGTGTATACTGATTTTTTGCAGTGAAGTTTAGAGCGTTTGTCAATTAAGTGTTGTAGCAATCGAAATCTACGAGCAGTTATTTCAGTCTTGTGTGTGGATTCCAAGTAAGTCTCTTGTCAAGATGGAGTCCTAAGTATCGAATCTTTTCAACAGGCGTTAGTGGTGTATTAGAAAGGATACTGTAGGACAGGACGGGAGAGTTGTTTACGACGGAGAGTAAAGGTGATCTGATGGGATTTGACAGGATTTATTTTGATTCTCCAGACTTGAAACCATTCTTCAATAGATATGTGTGTCTGTAGTGTTTGTGATGCATTAATTGGGTCGTTGTTTACTGACAGTTTACATGTGTCATAAGCGTATGTTGTTAGGACTGTGTTAGGGTGAGTTGGTATGTCAGCTGTATAAGCCGTATAAAGAATGGGACCTAAAATACTACCTTGAGGAACACCGGCGGACTGAGAAAAAAGAGATGAGTAAGCTAGGTTATAATTTACTTTAAAGGTCCGTAAATTTGAAAACCGTCAAACAGAACTTATAGTTAACATAGTCCGAAATAGTTAATTAAATAGTAGGGTAGGAAGATCGTTTGAGTGAACGCACTAGATATTTTATTGTTTTATTTTCTGATATAATATATATTTAATTATCAATGTACGGGCGGATATATAGCTAATTTACGAATAATATTGTTCTTATTCCTTCCTTAAAAAATAAATATAGTAACATTTTATTAATTTATTGATGGCCACAACGCATTGTTGGTCATTTGCCTTCCAATAATGAGATTTTGAATATCTGAAAGACTCCGTCGAAAATAACGAACTCTAATAAAAGCATTAATAAGTTATCAATCCACGGTTCCTGATTACGCGTGAAATGAAAACAACAAAGTTCTCGAGCAATTTTGTTCATTTTGAAGTTTGAATGGTGGCATAACCAACCATACCTCCCTGATTTGGTTTGAATATCGGAGCGACCAATTCGAAACTAATTAACAGTTTGCTTGGATACACCGGTTAACTGTTGCAATTTTTGGTCACAACGAACCAAACTTAATTTGGAACAACTGGGACGGTAAATGGCGTAAATATTTAAGGTGAACTCTTATTTTGTTTTTATTTGTTGGAAAAAATATATACATTATTTTTTCTGGGTTATATTTTAATTGTTATTTGATTATGAATTAAAATTTTGCTTATTTTCTCCTCGATACAAATTGTTATATTGATATTGTGTTCGTTTAGAATCATTAGTCCGAAATGTATATGTTTACTCATAATTCGAATAATTAAATACAAATATATGTACAAGTGTTACTAAATGAGGGGATGGTAATTATTCATTATTTTGACAGTAATATCTCCATGTTGACTTAATAAGTCTAACAATATTCTAAAACATATATTGTTTTATTTGTAGAATAATTAATATTTTTTCATAATTATCTCGGCGTGTAATCGCAGCGTGTTATGTCAGATATAAATGTCTATGTCAATTAATAAAAAAATTTCCTATCATAAAAAACCTGAATACAAATACTGAAGGTATTTTATTCGAAAGTTCGAAATTAATTTAGTTTAACTTAATTTACAATACATAAAAAAATATTTTAGTCATAGATGGATGGTCAATTGGGATTAGCAATGTAAATCCAATTCATGTTATTTCTTTTAAATCAATATTTTCATTATAGTAGGCAAAACCTGCGGTCTTGTCTCTCAATATCATTCATTTCTAAAACTAAAATTAACACGGAAAAAAATATCTCTACTGAAATAACTAAATTCTTACCTACCCTCAAATGAATTTAAATATTGAAATTCTGAAATATTGCGCTCATTGTTCATAATTGCCTTCCTTTCCCAACATGTATTCTCTAGTTAGCATATTCAATCCTTATTTGAAACTATTA
>NW_027115012.1:1216884-1226987 GCF_000696795.3 Halyomorpha halys
TTATATATTACAAACAGATAAAATAAAAAAAATTCGCTAAAATGTAAACGTCTATAAATGAGTTAAACTAAAAATATCCGCTATAATAAATAATTACCTACTAATTGGTTATTGAGTGAAACTAAGTATAACAAATCTTTTAAGTTTATACATTAAAAATAGATTCAATATATGTTAACGCTCAATGAATTGGGTTTTATTAATTTATCGTTTAATTTTCTTAATTTAAAAAAATGAATAATTTATTTTCCAAGGCATGTAAATTTTAAAATAATACATTTTTTTTTATATTTGGTAATCTCTTTATGTTTTACATAATGTCTATGTATTGTTGCTATATTACACCGCTTATACTGTCAACTTCGACTACATTCGTTTCATTATATTTTGAATTTCCAAATTTATATTTTTTTAACTGTCTACATTTTGTGTATTGCGGGTACTGTTGCATTCAGCGCCCTACTCCGTATAGATGATGGTTTTACCTGATGTTAGTTTTATATTTTATTTTTAATTTTCCTATTTTTTCTTATGTTTTTACAATCTCAAATATATATATATAATACATATTAATATAAAGTATATTATATATAAAATATATAGTTCTTTTTGAAATATTTCTATAAATACATCGTAATGGATATAGTCTATTACTATTTATAATAATTTATTCTTATTTTATCGTTTGAAGACTTTAAATGATTGAACCACCCAATTGCGCCATCTCATTCATACACCGGAGGCAATTAACTGGAGAAAAAAGTATGTCGTTACCTTTGTCGGAGGCAATTTATCGATTTAATTAACTTAGTGGTTTTACTGCAGGTTTTAAAAGAATGAATGGTTCGAAAGATTTACAGGAGGAAATGTACTTTCAGCCAGTGGGATAGTGGCACTAGTGGAAATAAAAAGACTCGACACAAAAACTCTTCACTTCGATTAACTTAAATTACTTGAGTAGGGTCATTAAAAAAAAACATTAAGAATAAGTAGATAAACATTAAATTACTCAGTTGTATGATTCTAAAATAATTCTAAATACTAATTTTCCACTATTTTCAATGTAATCATTTCTTATTTCATTATACAACAAATATTCTTCTGTAAAACTCTATGTATTATTAATTTTAATTATATGTGAAAGATATAAGACATTATAAAAAAACATATTGAGTTCTGTCTTGCTTTTCCAATAAAGTTAATTTTATGCAAATATTGGAGACTATGACGAGATATCACTAAAAAGATACACCCACAAGCGTACCAAACATATGCTTAGACATTGTTTATGAATTGTATACAAACTTACACGGCATATATATATTTTATTTTTTTGCTATTGTTTTTAATCACCTAACAATATTATGAAAAAGACATTTGCACCTTGACGGTACCATGTATTTATTATAGCCTTGAGGCAATCTGTAAATAGTTAATTAAAAATGCTCATGAAAAAAAAAATATATTTATCTAAGGATCATGCAATTAGGTTGAGTCTATCCATTTATTCTTTAGGGGAAAAAAAAACTCTTTTTTATCTCTTCTTTATTCTTCCTCACTTCTAAACAACGTTTCGGGCTTTTTTAGCCATTAACCAGTTCTACTGAAATAAAATGAAAAAACACAATCAACAGTTTTTTAAAACTAGTTATACATTTAATTTCAATAAATAATTTAAGTATTAATTTAAAATATATTTAGCTATTTACTTATCTAGTTAACTGGAATTATTTGAATTTACAAATTTAAAAAATATTTAGAGCTAAAAGTAAAATCTTTTAAACTATTACATTGCTAAAGTTTATAACATTATTTACAATGAATGCAATTAGTTGTAATGTGTCCTGATTTTTTTATTAGCTTATTTAAATAGGAAACTAATAATTCCAAGAAGAAAAGAAACTTTGGATTAATAGCATTGAATTTTTATTTCTAAAACTTTTTTTGACCTTAAGGCAATTATATATATATTTTTTTAATTTAGTTAATATGATTAAACAAATTAAGGAAACGAATACTTAGAGGTAAAAATAAAATTTTATTGGAACCAGTTATTCATTTTATACCCTAGCGAAAACTCCCATCATAATACCGTTACAAATATCTCCCAAAAAAAAAAATTGAAAATTTAGCTATGCCATGAGAGAAAACGGCAAGATATATTGAAGGCAAGGTTCTGCATTATGTACAAGAGTAAGTAGGGGGAACTCTCGAGGGAAAATAAATACGGAAAATAAGATAAAGCGAGACGAATCGATAGAGGAAGAAGATTAGATAATATTCCTTGTAGGGAATACCCAATGATATCTGAGAATAATAGAATCCAGAGTATTGCCTCAGTCGAGATCCCAGTGGCACTGGAACGACTCTAATGGCTCAATTCCCGCTCTCAAGATCAAATATTTATTTACTTAAAAACTCCGGTTCCAGTTGGCTCATGGAACGCACCATTTTTCTATATACAGCCAATGAGAAAGGCCCTTCTATATAATTCGACATTAAACATTTACAAATCACCCCTTCCCCCCACCTCCCTCAGTGTAAACTGATGAATGATGCAATGCTTCCTTCCCTAAACTGTCTAACACTTCTTTTTTCCGTTTCTTTATCTCCCCCTTGAATGTCGAATTAGAGGCTAAAGAACTCTGGTGCAGTGCGCGCTTAACACAAATTTCGCTTTCTATAAAAATTCGTTAATAATGTTTCACAGGGTAAAAATGACGAATATTAAATTTTTCCTGCAATTAAAACCGTTTTAAATCAATTTAATTTAACAAAAGACGTGTATAAAAAGCCGTGTATGTGTGAATGCGATCTGGTTCGAACTTCTGTCTCAATTTTTCTTTTTAATTCTTTAGTCATTTTTATTTTACTCATTTAAAAAACTTACATCCAATATCACCCGACCAGATGACAACATCTATCGGTCGGTGTCAAAATAACAAATAAAAATGGTAGACATAAGTAAATTGTAAAGATTACTGCTAGTGTTTAGACTATTAGAGGCTTTACAATTTTTAAGGTAGATAAGTGCAATATGAATTGATCGAAAGTGATACAACTAATATTTTAATTAACAACTACTAAAATGAAAATAAAGATAAAATGATAACTATTTTTAAAAAAATTAAATAAAAAATAATAAAGATAACTGAAAAGGATTTTGAAGCGAATAATAAAGCTGCAAATTTACAATTAGTGAATTAAAGTAATAATGAGAATAAAAAAAGATGATAAAGAATATTATAAAAACAAGGATCCAATAATATCTATTACTAAGCACACAGTAAGGTTTGTGGTTGATATATTTATTAGTTGTTCTGGTTAGCGATTGAACAGATATGGTACGATATAGTCTAATGCAGGTTTACCAAATTTATTGATATAGAGTGGTTCCATAAATTTAAGTTTGTTATCTATAAATTTTAAGATAATTATATAAAAATAAAATAGTTTAGGTGGTTATTTTTAAATGTTTTTAGTATTTTTTATAATGTGTATGACTATACGTCTCGAAACTGGCCGAAACGCCTTGAGTTATGAAGAATATTATAAATTACTGGTCCACATTGTCACTTATGCCTTAAGACCATTACCAAGACTTTGCTTCAACAAATTAATTTCGCTGGATACAAAGAATTCTGTATAAACTTTAATAGGTCACATAAGTCTGAACAATAGCTGCTTATTATGCCTATAAAGAAGAGTTCAATAAAGTATAACCAACTAGATTATTAAAATACAGCGATAAAATATTGGAAAAGTTAAAAACCCATAACATATCTACTGATATTTATCCATCCATAAACTCCAACAATCCTATATTAATTCCTTGGGATTTTTTTAACAGTAAGAGGAAGTATTCTGGTCCTGAATTAATTTAAATTCAAGTTTTTTACGAAATTAACCAACTCTTGCAAAATTTGTGTTTGTGCGTATGAGCCCAGTTTAGCTTTAAAATTAAAAAACAAAACTGAAATTAAATATTTAAAGAGGTTATATCCCTGAGATTGTACAAAAATTCTTCACTAAAACCGAATGGCCGTAAGTGCTATTCAATAGTACGTTTTTTGAGATTTCGCACTTTTTTCGATATTCTCAAAAACGTCCTAAACTATTTTGAATTAATTCGTTATATTAATCTACAATCAAGTTGTCTTTGATATATCGCCTAGGTGCTATCCTTGCTGATTTATAATAGGGGTTAAATAACGAATTCTCTAAAAAAATTCCTCCTTTGTTTTAAATATTTGAAAAAAATTAATCATCTCATATTGGTAATAGTAATAAACAATAGATGAACATAAAACACATAATAGTTAGGTAATAATTGTTTTTCCATTGTACATTTTAAATATTCCTCGATTTAACTATCTTAAAGTCTCCTCTTCAAGTTTTAAACAACAAAAATGAAATAAAGGATCTACGCTCCCAGGGGGTCTTAGTTGGGCGATCCGGCCGAGAAGGGTTGACTTTTTTTGTGTGTGTCATGATCTCTTGTGAGATTGCGACATGTTATAAATCGACCATCCTACTCACTATAACAATCTGTTTGAAAAATCAGATAAGTAAGACTGCTACGGAGGACAGGTTTCCCCAGTGAAGCAACCCTCCCCGTTCTTGTACCCCCGCCCTCAACGGATCTAGCCCAACCCCTAATAATGCCATATGTCAAAGGAAGGGCACCATTATATATATATATTTATATACAGGTATATATTAATATTGTTATCGATATATTTTCAATAAAGGAGGTCAGAAAAATAGGACAGGTTTCATGCCGTTTCTCAATTTCATGCGCTTTTTAAATACTGCTCGATTTAACTATCTTTGTAGTTTTTTGGGGTTATTTTTTTTCGTAACCTCCTTTATTATTAAATTTATACATAATTTTTGTAGTATTATTATTATTATTATTTTTTTTTTTTTTATTTTTTTTTTTATACCCTCCTGTAATGATGTTATTGAATATTTGGTACATACATATAGGAGGTATGCTATATGTATATCTGGGTGTTAATGATACCTTGGATTGCCTTTTGGCATTATAAGGTTAGGTGAGGGGTCCAATGAAGGTTGTTACTTGGTTGGCTGACGCTAGTGGATTATTGGAACGGGGAATAATTTTGTAGTAATAAAAAAAAAAAAAAAAAAATTTGGTTGTTTTTTATTACTACATACTTTTTGTAGTAATAAAAAAATTCAAATTTTATTTTCAGTTAGCAATATTTAGTAATGGGAACGAGACATAATTCAAACTTCCTTTTACCTCCTACTTGCCATTTACCCCATTTACAAGATCTGTGTTTTTTATCTCTTATTTATACGAAATGTTACTAGAGATTATATTATTTTATCATTATGTTATTTTTTTTTCATTCACATAGTTTGATTATGTTCATTTTGTTTATTCTTCTGTTTGTATATATTTTAAGAGAGATTTTTTTTTCATTTATTTATTTTATTTTATTTTAGTTTATATAAAATCATTCATCGCAATTACCTATTGCCTACATCTATGTGGCAGAAAAAACCTCTTTATTTTTTATATGGGTACAGAATACATAATAATATAATGCAATACATTATACACATACAATTTACATTATATCTTGGCATATTGTGTGGCAGATTGTTATATCTATCAATAAATAAAAAGTATTTTAAATATATTATACGAGGAGAAGATGGCTGGGAGTGCGGTAAAAATAAAACAATTAAGTTGAAGTAACTTATTTAATTGTGCCAACTTTTCGACCAGAATTTCTAGCCTTCCCGAGGGCTAAGAACAGAACAAGATAACAACCGATGAATACAGAAAATAAAAAATAAAATATATATTCTATCATACTTTTGGAACTATAGATAAATATATAGAAGATATTGTTTAAAGTTGAAAATGTGTTTTGCATCATTCTAAATCGCATTTAGTACATCAAAAACGCCTCTTGAAACTTCTCTAATATATAAATTTAATGTTTTAAACTCATTTAAGCAACAAATATTTTAACTCGAACGAAACAACATTAAGTAGCTAGGATCTACTTAGTGAAGTCCCCCTTAAAGACATAACTTAAACTCCTCCTCATTATAACTGTGCAGCCCCCTCCCCGAGGCATTAGGAATCTCCTCTGGCTAGGAACCCGATCCATCTCCCTTTATAAAGTACTATACTTCTACCGGCGGAAAAATCATTTATGGGGCGTAAAAATATAGTGAGATTCTGATTACTTATACATTCAATCCCTATATTTTTCTTTCGGAGGTGCTAAATCACTCTACCTGCTATTTTTCACGAGCTCTCGTTTCGTTCAAATGGAAGTCTCGAGTAAGCACGTGAATACATTTGGAATCCCGTCTGATGAGTATGTATATCGAATGAACGAATGAGTTATTCCACTTTTTGGATTCATTGTGAATAAATTCAAGGTTTTGTGAACGATTCATTTTTGAAAACTGTTTCATCTAAGTTCTAACTCATAAGATTAAATAAACGATTAAATATATTAAAGCTAAACTTTTAAATACTGAACTCTCTCTCTCATCCTCCACTTGTTTTAATACCAAAGACAGGGTTGTGAGAGAACCGCTGGGATTTCCCCGAGTCCTGCCCTTTCCACAACTGCGGGGAGTTCGGTTTGGAATTCCCCTGGTAGAATGTAAATATTGTAAATAGGAACGATTGTGTTTAAGATATCATTTTACATTAAGTTTATTTCTTTCTTTTCTTTTATTTCTTATTTTTTTATCATTTGATTTATATATTTGTAAATATGATAGGAATGAGGTCTATCATCTATATTACTATTGTATAAAAATATGACAGAATGTAATTATTAAAAAATAAAATATTGTTTTACAATAAGAAAATATTATTAAAGATCATATAATAAAATTTTGGACTAATTTGACCTAATTTAAAATTAACATGTTTTTTTTATCTATATATTAGGGGGCAATTGTTTTGTTAGATCTACGAATGTCGTTGATTTTATTATCTATTTAAACATTTTCATCTATTTATTTTATCTTAATTTTTTTTAAATTACATCGTTGTTTGGGTGTCTTTTGTACGAGAATATACCCCCATAATCAATTGTTAAAAAAATGTAACTATTATATCAACTATATAAGACCCACCAGGGCCCTGTTTCATAATAAAGTACAAACTAATACTATTAGTCTTGTAGATTTATCTTATTTCAATTACACAGACTTGTACAATAGTAACGTGTTCTTTAGGATTTTTTAATTCCTGTAATATCACTAATAGTCATCCCTATCATGAAAAAAATAAGTATTAGTATTATTACCACACTAGTTTCTACACTTGTACCATGAACTAATACTATTAGCTTCCATTATGAAACAGGGCCCTGGCCGATCTGGTATTAAATTCATAAAATAAGGCTACCTATATTTCAAATATTTTTCGTTGAAATCGGAAGCACCTTTACCATAAATCGGGAGTGAGGGCCGATATAGTGGTATGCAGACTTTTTTGCTTTGGGAACAAATGGTCTAGACTGTGTTTATCTTATGTGCATTTAACTATAGGCTAGTATTGGTATTCTACTCTTGATATTATTGAGATAGGACGGTGAGAGTTACTGCTAAATGCACCTGCCACGTCGAGAAGTGGAAGTAAGATTTCAATTCTACAGACGGGGAGGAGGGGGGGGAGGCTTAAAGAGCGGTTGATTGAGCCAGAGCGCGGATATGAGGCGAGGATATTGCCGAGCGCTGAAATGGGACGAGCTGAACAAACCGCCATTAAAGGTATTAGCCAGTAATTGTGAGTAGAAGGCAGCGGGAAGGACTCGCCTTGGATTAAACACTGTTAAATGGCTTGGACTAATGCTGGCTCCATGTTCCCTCTGCATCTCTTCCCTTCTCCGGCTTCATTACACACGGCCAAATTCCTTTTTTCGCTGCATCATTTAATTTTATTCCATCGCGGTCTAACCAGCCATACGTGTCTCAGCCCTCAACTGCTCTATCGTAGTCCTTGTGCGAAAGTGTCCTCTTGGTCGTATGGTTTTATACACGGATTCAATTGGAACCAGTTGTTTTCTTATTGACTGGAAAAATGATGTTTCTGCCGCAATGAATGTCGTCTCTACGGCTTGAAGGGTATGTTTATTGCTAGATTTGCCTTTGTTCCTGTTTTGTACTTCCTCGTTTAAGGATTCAGTAATCGCAATAGTACAAGAGCCCAAGAGGAGAAAAAAACAGTTTTTACACCCCGATTTCTGATTACTTTAATAAAAACTATTTATAATTACCAGTCAAAACTGACGAATCAATCCAGTATAATAATACTTTATTTATTCTGTGACGAGTCCCTTTAGAATAATTCAAAGAAATCAATAGATGAGGGCTGAGAAGGCTCAGAAATACTTATTCAAATAATAAAAAGAAATATAAACAGTCATAAAAAAAAGATAATTATAGGTTACTTTCTCACTTTTATCAGTTGAACAATAAAAAAAAAAATAAAAAAGAGAAAAGAAAACGATGTAAAAATAATTAAGAATGATACAATAAGTTACAAAGGTTCGGTGGGCTCATGTGTATAAATCTGAAGACCGTGAACGGGTATTGCGTGAACGTATGGAGGATTTGAATTGAAGGAGCTCGTAGATGTATGATGGACGGCAGGATTGGATGACTTGGAAGATGAAGGAAGCCAGGAAATACTTACGACGGTAGGAAGGAAAAAGCCTCATCAACTCTGCATAAAAATGGGAAACAGAGGCGTCCCTTGGGATCCCGAACATGTATCGTACACAGCGATTAATCAAACGTTTTAATTTCGCCTCGAGATCACCAGAGACGCCCCCATATACTGTACAGCAATAGTTAAAGTGAGGAAATATTAGAGAAGTGATCAGGAGCCTACGAGGTTTAAATGGAAATAGTTGGCGGAGGTAATTTAAACGTTTTAGAGTTGAAAAGGTACGGTGGGAGTATAGGTAGGGGGACTACAAAATGGCGGCGGTTTCAAAACGTTAAAAATTTTCTTTCAAAGCTCTATATCTTTAAAACTACCAACATCACCAGAAAACCTAAAAAAACATCATATAAAGTAGAGTACATTTGCTAAAATTTGAGCCTTAGTAGAGTTATTTACGTTCAATAGTTCCCCAGACATAGCTTATTAAAAAGCAACATTTAATAAAAAAAAAATGCACTGAAAAATCATAAATTAGTGAATATATTTTGAGAAATATATATATGAAAAACCATTTGACCTAGAGATGTATATTAGGACTTGAAGTAAAGCTAATTTTATGTAATTTAAGTGTTTGTTTTTTAGCCCTGAAGGAGCCCTGCAACGTGGGGCGAAACGTTGGTTCAATACAAATATTTTAATCGCTATTTTAATTTTTATTTGACCGCATCCGGATCTTCCAGTATTTTTATTGTATGTTTTTTTGGTGAAATTAATTTTTTACCCGTCCACTTTTTTCTCTCCTTCACCAATGTCCCTTAAGACAATATATTTGGTAGCGGTAAGAAAGGATGACTTATTGGCATTCAGACAAGGGTGTACATTTGTCCTGTTGCTGTGGTATATCACTCTTCTTAAACAGTTTCCAAATAAACGGGGCCCTGACAACGCACCGTTGGAAGCAACCACTGACGTCAGTATATTTGAAATTCTATCCTCACCAAGGGGCTATTTCTTAACAGATGAATAATGTTCCCCCGCGTTAGGTGTTTCTATGAGCTCTATTTAACAGTCAAGTTAGACACTTTCTAAACCTACATTTCGTAAATCATATATTTTTTTGTGGATGCACATTATAAGATATTTTTAGTTCTATTATTTCTATTCTTTATAATTTATATTTATCTCAATTTTTACCTGAAACTTTTTTTTTTTAAATTGGCTATATTTTAAATAATAGTATTTAGATATTTATATTTTAGTCAGTATCTTTAACTTTCCTTTTGTACACACACGATTTTTTTTTTCCTTTTAATTTAATTTTTTTTTTGTTATTCTTTACAGATATTTTTTTTACGTACAAAGTAAACATTCTCTATATTCCTCTGGACTATAACAGAGGTAGTTTAATTAATAAAAATCACAGTTT
>NW_027115012.1:1227037-1261916 GCF_000696795.3 Halyomorpha halys
TTATAAATATATTTCATATTTTTTCGTAACTTTTCAATTGACAATTTTCGTCTTCCCGTCAACAATTCAAATCTATGATTATTTTTTTTTTTACTTTTATGTCAAAAGACTGAGGAAAAATTGTGTTTCTTTTGTATTGAATTGTTAATAACTTCAGTTCTTTTTTGTTTTGTTTTTTTCGAAATTTTGTAAATAATTCACCTCGCTTTCCAGCTATAGAGCTTACTGTTTGCGCATCGGGACTATATTCAAAGTGAAATAAATAAATAATAATTCAATATTGGTTAAATAAATTAAAACTAATATAATTGAATTAACTAATTGTAATAAAAGATTTAAATAAATATATTAATATTCAAAATTCTGACTAAAATTTCTGAAAGAATTTCAGTGGATATAATAATATCAAAGAAAACATATACAAGATTTTTATCTAATTCTTCATAATTATAATTATTCTTCATTTATTTTATTTTAATGTCTTATAAATATTAGAAGGCAATGTTAGCGAATATTTTCAGCAATGATTTAGATGCAGTCATATGATATTAAATATAGTAGAAACACATTAGAAAAGTATCGAAAAACTAAACAAAATACATTGATTAAAATCTTTTAATTTTTTTTGTTATCACACCTCCAACCAATATCCCATAAATTTTGTCAACGATCATCAATATAGACATAATTATAAACAGAAAAAACAAACCACATGAATTTTAAATTAATACTAAAAGGAAATTAGAACGCTATTTGATGCAACATAAAGTGCTGTACATATTTCATAAATTCTATTTTAAATTTTAATTACATCCATCAGGACCTCAATGTCCCCTATGTTGCCGATTTGGCCAAAACCAGATACCAATCCTTCCATAAAAAACTTCCCAACCACCCAAACCAACTCGTTTCTAACCTGGCTTCTCCTTCACTACCTAATAATTCTCCTAGACGTCTGAAAAGAAGATGGCCTCGAGATCTTCTCCTTTAGAAATGTTTTTGGAGTTCTAGCAATGGGTAGATTCTCCACATGTTTTTATCATGTCATAATATCACTTACAGCAAATTTACTTGATCTGTATACATGTATACAGTTGTAAATATCAATAAATAAATCATTAAAAAAAAAAAAATTTAATTATGAATTGTATTTATTATAAATACTATATATTATAGTGAGAAGTATTCTAATTTTAATATTTCTTTTTTTTTAAATATTTATATATTAATTTCGTATGTTTCATATTTCAAACTAATTTTATTCTTATTTTTCAGGTATGCCTGATAAACTAACCATATGAATCTTATTAAAGGTATTTATAATAATTTTTAATTCTTGTATACATATATGTTTATTGTGATATCCTTCGTTTAAACTTTATTTATAATTTTTCAGTAGTTCTTTTTTAACGATTATTAGTAGGGTCTTACCATTTGTTCGTTTATTTTTTATCATCAAATGGATGATTTTAATTAGTGAATCCTCATGGATGGTTGTATTTTAATCTCTTAAAAGAAGCAGATGCCACGAGCCCGAGGAAGAGCTTGGGAGTACGCACCTTGTCGATCAAACTGTCAATTGCGAGTGGAGTGGCACAATCTCATCCAACTGGCTCCTAGAAGTAACCCTCATGTCATAATCTTTTTCCCTCCAACGTCTCTTGTCCTGGACGCGTGATTTGTTGCAATATTCTATCCCTACTGTTTTAAGCTGTATATTGCTTAAGCTTCGGTTAAAGTTAGTTTTATCGGATTTTATACCAATTAAAACTTATAGATCATAAATAATTATGATATGTGTTAATAAATTATTTTAGGGAGATATTTTTCATTATTAACAATATTAACGAAATTATTTAAAATTTAGGTTAGAGATAACATTCAATTAAAATGAACAAAAATTCAAAAAAAATATTTCGGGTACTATTTTTAGTATTTCAAAAATGTTTAGGCTCTATAAACTACTAAAACGTCTTAAAGATATTTTGTGAATAATTTAATGCAAAATCTCTTTCTAATATTACTAAAGATAGTTAGACTAAGTGTTTTTCGGATTTTTTTGTTTACCTACATCCCAGTGTATAGAAAGTTTTTTTTTTTTTTTTTTTGTAGTTTTGAATTGAAATGTTACCTTTTGTATATTCTCTTAGTTGATTTTTTTATTTTTAATATTAAAATTTATTTATTTCTTGAGAGCACTCAATCTATTCTGAGTGCCTTAAAATATGGGAAGTTATGTACCTTCCCAATAGAAATCGTGATTAGGCTATACTGATATGTAGTTGACGTACTTTTTCGTAACATAGCCTCCCCGTTCCATTAATCCACTAGCGTAAGCCAACCAAGTTACAACCTTCATTGGACCCCTCACCTAACCTTATAATGCCAAAAGGCAATCCAAGGTATCCTTAACACCCAGCTATACATATAGCATACCTCCTATATGTACGTACCAAATATCCACTAAAATCATTACTGTATGAAAAAAAGAAAAAAAAATTTCGTTATATAAGCCATGACGTTGCCTTAGGATATAGCTAGACTATGCCACCTTAGCTGAACTGATATCAACACCTTATATTGCCACAAGGCAATCAAAGGGAGAAGACTCAGTTAAGTTTATACAATACAATACTTTTCATTTATTATATATATATGAAGTACTAATTTTATTTTAATGAAGGGTACGAAAAAAAAAATCGTTATATAAACCCCTGGTGCTCTGCCTCAAATTGTTATGCAGACACTTGGTAGCGATTGCCAAAAGAAGTCCCTTAATATGCACGCTCGGTTACAGACAGCCTTTACAAACGACCTCATCAAGACGTCACTTTATGTCACGAGGCTCGAAGGAGACACAAGTGACTGATTGTTACTCCATAACGTGACGCCGGGAGAGGAACTCCTTCATTTTTCCCACTCGACACTTAACGTTATTAGGAGAGCGGGGGAAATTCTCCCATTAGGGAAATTGTTAGGGGAATATAAAGGTATCGGCTTTTCAAAAGTGCTCCTTAGTCATTCACTCTAAAGGAAATCTTTTATTTATTTCCTCCGAGGGCTGTAAAGTTGAAGCACAAAGGGTCTGAGAGTGTTAAGCTTGTATGAAGCCCGCTGCTCCCTGGGCTGTTACATATTCCATCTGTCTAATGTGCCCCCTCAACTATTAACTATCCTTCATGTCTTTATCTTATGCGATGCTGAACCTCTTTGTTCTAGTTTTACGGGCGTGTACTCCAAGCTCCTAGTTTTACGACCCTACCTGCGGCCTCTATTGTGGGACTCTGAAAGGGCATTATGGAAATGGTTTTGTTTCTAAAGAACAATATTTCGTCCACTTTTCTGTTTTAAAGGATTTAATAATACGCTAAGTATCAGAGAATTCTCATGAATATCTGAGAAATTGAAAACTGTATTTTTCAGTAGTTTGATGAATATAGTCAAAAATTCGAAATTAAAATACTCCTTACGAAAAGAGTTATGCTCGAGAAATTAAAATGTTTAAAATGATTTGATAATCTATAATAAATATTCGGGAAGACAAATATTACCTTGAAATCGTCCATTACTGTTTACATGAGCAAGTAGAAATTGTTTGAGCTTTCAAATTAGAAATATAGTGAATATCAAAACTCCGTCACTAAAGTTGTATTTTCGATTAGATAACGGACGAAAAAATGTTAAGTGATTTCACTAATTCACTACTAAAAGAGATGAGAAAAAAGTGAGGGTGGCTTGAGACTTCTGAAATGCACTATATCTCAAAATTCAAAATATCAAATCTCCAACTCGATTTGAAAGGGTACAGGTGTCCAAGACAAAAAGGCGAGAACAAAATGGCGTAGATTGGAAAAAAAGTGAGGATCCCTCGATTTCACCTAAGTTATTAGATTAATAACTTACTTTTTATAAAAATAGAAAATATAAGTTTTGCACTTAGACTCCTTAATTGAAGTAGAATATAACAGAAATTATATTTGTTTTAACTAGTCGAATGTCAGAGCACGGCGTTGGTTCCCTACATTGCCCGCAATACACACTGCAGCTGTAGCTTAAAATATTTATATTTTATTTCCGAAATATATATTTATAATTACATGAATAAACTAAATAGATATATAATTATTTATGTCTATATATACATCAAACATCTTATAAAACTATCCGATGACCATCCATTTAGTGCTAAAAATTATAAATTATTATTTGACTTGAATACTGTAGAGCGTCGATTATCCGAACTGGCTTTGCGGGAAAAATACAATTTGAGGTCAATATTACTATTTCTTAAAAATAAATTAGAATAGAATTTTCTTTGATATGCATCTACATACTTTTATTGACATTTATTTTTTTAACTACGTATATGTGTTCTACATAATAAAATTCAAAAAAATATGTACAAACGTGGTGATTTTTTGCCAATTTCCTTTGTTTTATGTGATTTTCAGTTATTCGATCGATATCCAAGGACATTAGTTCGGATAATCGATGCTCTATAACTTCTAATATAAAAAAAAATTAACAAGATAAGTACCAAGAAAGAATATTTTATATCCACGTTTACAAACTTCAAATGTATATTAGGAACACAAAAAAACCAAAAGGCGAACGAAAATAAATCATCTAATAAGATTATTTTTATAATTTCCGTTTATAAAACTGAATTTCCTTCCACTGGTAATTGGCTGATCGTTAACATTTGTACATTAGTAAATCTAGCTAATTTTTTATTTATTTGTGTTTGCATTATTTGTGATTCAACGATAGTGAGCTGCCATTTGTGATAGTGACTGAAGCCATTAGCCTTATGGAGTAATGTTACACTAAATTGGCAGTTGCGGTTGGCGCATCACGCAATGCCCATCGCCTGATCACTATCATCCAATGACAAACCTCTGATGTTTGTTCTTTTGACTTTTTTTTATCACAATTTATTTCATTTATATATTATAAGGGCTTCCTAATTTTTATGGGTCTCATATTTATACAAAGCAAATCAAATCGATCAATATTTGTTTATTGAAATTCGTAAAGGCTTTAAAAAAATAACTTTTATTTATAATAATTTATTAAAAAGCGTTCTTCTTATAAACAATTAGTCAAGTAGGTATTTGACGATTTTTTTTTTTTTTTTTTTATTTGCACAAATTCACATTGCTACACTATTTTCAGAAATATGTATTGTTACAAACATTTTTCTTATAAAAATATTATATTCCTTATGCATTACCTTCAGTTGTTAAAAAAATAAAAATTATGTTTATTTTAATAAACGTTTAATTTTCATTTACCAATCTTATAAAATAAATTAGTATATAATGTATTTATGAACTGATAATATTATTTTATATGTTCAATTAAAAAAAAAATCCTTTGTGTTTTGTCAATGAATTTGTTTAATAAACAATAAATTATGATCATTTGCTACCTAAAACTCAAAAATAATGTATAGTATACTTACACGGTTGGTTTGAAAAGCCACTTATACCGTAAATTTATATTTGAAATCAATAGGGGAACTAAATAGCAAATTGATTGATTTAGTATAACTAAGTGTGTTAATATTCTATGCCAGTAAATGTTTATTCAATAAGTAAATATAGTTTAGTGAGGATAATATGGATCTCAACCAATTCTATAAAAATAAATTCAGTTTTTTCTGTAATAAAATAAAAAAAATTCTTTAGTATTATTTTTGCTTTCTTATCGAGTGAAATAATAATTTTATATTATATAATGTATAATGTAGCGTATTTTTTCAATCATGTTGTATAAATAAAAATAATGTTGAAATTTATATAAAAATCTTATTGGAAAGCTCTTAGCAACTACGTACAGTGGTCTATAATCTTGTACAATTTAAATATATACAAATATGTACAATTAAAAGTTTCATAAAATGTACATTGATGGAAAGATAGATTTTATATTTAACATAAACATTATTGGATGTTTTAATATTTACGAAAAAAAAAAAAAAACTTATATAATTAACACGACTCCTTTCGTTTTCCTTTAGTTAGTTTGAGGATTTTTTACTTATTTTTTTCTTATTATTATTATTTTATGATAATAATAAAAAATTACATAGTTGGTATTTTGTGTATTTGATGTTTCAGATTTTCGTTTATACTTAAAAAAAAAATATATTAGAAACAATTGTACCTTTTTCATTGATTATTTTTAGTTTAATTGTATTTGATTTTTTGTCATTTTTTTTTTTTGTTATTTGAAGTTAGTTACCTTATGTTTTATGATATAACATATTATTTTATTTTATATATTCTGTTAATTATTTTTATCTTTTTAAATTCATTATTTTCATTATATGTTATGATTTTTTATAATTCCATTTTTATTTTGTATTTTAATCTAAGGTTCTAAAGTCTAATTTTGACGTCTGTAATATTATTATAAAGGGATCAGTCTCAGAATAAATAAAGAATATTATTAGTATTATACTGGAGAGATCTCGGTTCGCTAAAAGTTTCATATTATATTTTTAACATAAATTATGGTTGTTTTAAACTATTGACGTGATAAAAACATATTATTTTTAAAGTATTCCTCCTACATATTTTTTATGTATTTCAGTTAAAATTAGACACAGGCTTCGACAAACGAATATTTTTTCCTTTGTCTGTGTGTTATTAACTATTTAAATAGATTTATTTTTTGTATTTTTTTTTATATAAATAAACACATTTCATTCTTTCATTTTTCATTTCATTCATAAAAAAGTTATATTTGAATTAGTATCAAGTTATATATTTTGGAATATGAGTTACACAGTAGCAACATCGCCATGCTACGCGAGATGCGGTTGTAATTTTCCCCATGACGTACCCATGAGGTACTAGAACATGAGTCGATGTATATTTAACCAATGGGCTTTAAACGGTCCCATTGGGAATTCAGTCGGACCGAGGTGTGGAGGTTAAAGCTGAGGTTCCCTTTAGCACCTCATGGGGTCATGACCTCACTGATAATAAAAACTCCGGAGGGCTCCCGTGATTGGAGTAGGTTTTGCTCGGGAAGCGACAACTGCTTTTTCAACATTTCCCGGGTCGGATTTGGCTTGGTTAGATTCCTTTTTAGCGGTTAGAGTCCTTTTTGGCGGGTGATGTAAGCCCCTGTTTATCATAATCCACACAAATATACTGTCCCCTACGAGGCACGGGGACACTCCGGCCATATATCTCCTCAGCTTTTTAAATCCGCTACATTTGCATTCGGCTTATCCCATTCTAGACAAGCGGAGAACCGCACGGATTAGAGAATGCTCTTCCCTACCTATCCCGGATTGTTTCCAATCCATTCTGGTCATAAAATGTTTAAATTTCCTCTTGTATGGCATACATTTCACGGGGCATGTATATCGGTTAATGTTTTTTTTTTTATTATTTTTTTTTACATTCAGTTTCCTATATTTAGAATAAATAGGTAACATTCTTGACTAAATAAATTAAATCACCAAAGTCTGATTAATATTGACTAATTTACTAATTTATTATTTGGTTATTATATTATCATTTATTTACGTAGTATTTTGCCCCAGTTCCAATGATGGAGTGTTCACTTTTCATTAAAAAATTGTATCTACCACATACACATGCCTTTTTAACATATATACATATTAAATATAAACGCGGTAAATAAATAGTAATACAAATATTATAGAATAGGATGGCAAGTAAGGTTTTGGTGGAAGTTACTTAGTTGCCTACAGGCGACCAACCTATTCTAACCATGATGCGGAGTCAAGTTTTTTATTTTGTGGGACCGCCACTGAATGAAAAAAATCAGCGCCCCAGGACGAGGATTCGAATCGGCACCGCCCGCAGATCTCACACGGCTCTTTGAGAATTTAGATGGTATGGGATTAAGAATAAATAAACCGAGAGGCCAAATAATATGGACGGAAAAAAAAAATTATTTCACCTCATTTTTTTTTATCATTTTAGTGAAAACCATACACCCTTAAGATTCAAGATTGATTTTATTCCGCCAACCATGGTAAGGGAGAATACAAAATGGTGGATGTTCCAGAAGTTCCATAAAGGTCACTTTTGAGTTGTTTCTAAGAGGAAAAATATTGCACGTTATTTTCTAGTAGAAAAAGCTTCAGTTTTTTCCAATACTATACAACGGATACAGTTTATATAATTATAAAGTAAATATTGAAGTATTTAATGTGCATGGCTTCTGAAGTGTATTTTATTTGAGAAAAATCTAAAAGTTTCGCTCATATTTCATCCAGAGCTGCATATCCTTAAAACTACCAAAATACTTCATGGCGTATTCTATCATTTCATAAAAATATTTAGGAGCTTTTCTCTCAGCACCCAGTGATGTACATAAAATACAAGACCTACTTCGGATCGAAAACATTGAAAAACTAAACAAGATTTACTGGTTCATGTCAGCATGCAATTCACTGGATTCCTTAGGCTGGGAAGGTCCTCACACCAATCAAACATAAGATTAAGGATAATTATTGTTCAGTTAAATTTTTTTTTTTTCTTTTTACCATGGTTGTTTTTTATATTTTTATTTTTTATTATGGATTCATTGATGATTTAGGTATAAATTAATTAAATTATAAAATGTAATTAAGTATTATTATTTACAGTTATTATTTTTATAATGAGTCAATGTACAGTTATGATAAACTACACTCATGTAGGGGAAACAATGTTATTTGTACAAGATTGTAAATCTTTACCAAATAAATTCAATTCTATTCTATATACGTGATGTGTGATAAAGATAGTGATAATAAGATAAGTTAATCTGTAATTTGGAGTTTTTAAATGGAATGGTAAACTGACAAGACTGAAATTTATGACCTACACAGAATAGCCTACTAAAAATTTTAAAATAATTGGATGTAAGGTGTTGTGTGTTTTTAGACTTAACTTGGATACAACTTAATTTATTTAAATAATAAAAAAAAAAAAGCTCTTAACGTTGAATAGCTAATAGACATTTGTACGTTGTTCGTAGAAGTCGTTTCAATGATATTTACCAAAATTAGTTTTTCCCATATGTTAAAGATAATATGTTGGAAAAAAAAAATCAGGAAGTGTTGAACATAAACTGCTCTATTAGGACTATTTATGATTCAATTTCCTCTATTTTTAATAATATATGTATATATAATTGACCGTAAAAAAATCAATATAAGAAGATGGTCAGGGTTGTGGAAAAAAAAAGAATAAATAGTTTATAACTATTTTATTGTCCGATGTTTCACCCCACTTTGTAGGGCTGTTCAAAGCGAAAGGTTGAACAGAAGGCGACAAAAAAGCGGAAGTGGGGAGGAGGTGCCCAGCCGTTTTTGTAATAATGTTATTTTTAATAATGTTCTATTTAAGTTTTTATTTTTGTAAGTAGTTTCAAAGTTATAGAGCTTTGAATGAAAAATTAATTTTTTGTAACGTTTTGAAACAGCCGTCATTTTTTCCTTCTATGGTTGGAAGTGTCATCAATATTTATTATCTACTATAAATATTTGTCATTAAATTAATCTAAAATCTGGGTGCAGTCACTTCTGTCTTTTTCACTGGGATTTGGACTAACATGTTAGGTGTGTTAATATTTGCAAGATAATATGTGGCATTGACTACTGTTCCAAGTAATTTAGACTCAAAGGATTGGATGCGTTTGATGTTAGGAAGTTTAGCTAGCACCCTAAGACCAGGTCTGTAGGTGCAGATATGTTAAAGTATGGTCTTGTTTATCAGTAATTTGTTTTTTAATTCAAGATGCTTGTATTACTGGCTTACATCTTACGATGTAAGTGGCTAAATCGCCGGTTAGGTTCTTGATTTTCAAGTCTGCTGATTGGATTTCGTGTAATTTTGTAGAATACCATATTATAATTTAATTTTTGTACTATTTTTATCGAATTTTATTTAACAGTATCATTCAATAATAATTTGGTGACTGCTATATTGTTTGGTAAAAACTTGACTGGGTTTGTAATAGGAAACTTTGTTGTGGTTTCTTATTTTATAAAACTATGAGTCCCGTTCATGTCTGTACTGAATCTGGCTGGATCCCAGGACGAAACCTTCTTCCCTCCCCTCCTTTGGTTCTTGAGGGTCCTGCCAAATAGCCCGAAAAAGAAGGATCGGCTTAAAGTAGAGGTAAGTGATTACCGAAGCACCGTGCTACCTTGCTAAGTCCCTCAGCACTCAGTCTGATGACGGGTCGAGTCTTCGGCTTCCGTTGCACTTCATTAGATCTCCCCCCTCCCTCTAAAAAAAAATCTTATTAAATCTTACTCTATTTTATATATATATTTATTTCATATGATTCGCTTTCCTGTTTAATTAATAATAAATTAGTATCAATGAAAGTCAGCGTAAAAAAAAGTGCATAAAGGCAAAAGTTCACATGGCAACATTTTCCAGACAATTCACCGACTGTTATGACGAAACTGCATTATATGTCATGTATTTATTATTAAGCCAGTACTGTCACACAAAGGCTCGTATGAAAGTTTTTAGCTCCATGGTCTGTAGGTAACAACAGCCAAGCTACTGTCACGGTGAATTCCTATTGTGTAGGCCTCGGAACGAAAGTGTTTTTTTTTTGCTAAGTTTATTTCATTAACCCCTTGTGATATTACCGGTAATAGATGTGATTTGGCGGTGACAGTTATGGTAATTTTTCCAACTGACTCTCAACACATGCAGGCTAGGTTTACTATCACCTGGTGGATAGGATGCTACTACAGAAAAATATCATCTTTCAAACAAGCCTTAAAGCAATATACCTTTTATAATAGCGTGTATATCATCGTTCACATAAAACTTTTATCTAATTTTTTTATTAATCATAATTTATATATCAGTTTATAAATAACCAATTGGTATATCATATTACTAAGAAAAAACAAAATAAATAATTGTTGAGAAATTTATATTAAATTATTTATAATAAAAGATATACTAAAGCAAAGAAGAGGATGCAGAAAGAATATATAAAACCAACGTGCCAGGCGAATCAATTCATTTTATCGCATATCTTTTTATCAATTATCATATAATCTTCATTATCAATTATCATCACAAAATCTATATTAACAATATCAATTATAAAATAAACTTGATCATTAATTATCATCATATAATCTTATTGATTATCATTATCAAGTATCTTCTCATAATTTTTATTATATTATCAATTATCATTGCATTCTCTTTTTTATCATTATCAATTATTATCACGTAGTCAATCATTATCAATTATCACATAATATTCATTATCAATTATAATTACATAATCTATATTAACTTATCAATTATCACAATATCATTTTTCATTATCAATTTTTATCATATATTCTTGATTATCATTATCAAATATCATGGCATAATTATTATTATTAGCTTTTATTATTATTATCATATAATAGTAATAAAATCATATTATCATAGTAATATAATCATAGTATCATATAATCTTGGCTATCGTTATTAATTATCACATAATCTTTATTGTCATCTACATTATCGATTTTGATCATATAATTTTATTAGAATAATTAGATAATATTCTGGGATTGAATATATTTTAGGGAAATAAATAATAAATCGGTCTACTTCGACCTTCCACGCCAATACAAATGAATAAGTTATGCTTAAGAAGCAAAAAATTTCCCATGAAATATTCTATTATCCATATTAAGTTGAAAATAATCCATGACATCCTAGGTTTATGCCAAGGTTTTGAAGCAAGCTAGCTATCATCTATACTGCAAAAGAGCCATCTTTCCTCCAAGCATAAAGAAAGCTATAAAACAAAAAGTCCAAGCTCGCTTCATCTAAAAGCAGATTTATTTTCACTCCCTGCCATAAGACGCTGGGCTTGGAAGTCGGCCACTCAAATGGTCCCTTCTTCCTCCGTGAAATGACATTACGCTAAGCCTGTAGTCCTGTATAATAATAGATATAATGATGGACCCGCTTAACCATAAATATTTTCATTATTCTTCGCCAAAGTACGGTATTTTTCAAGGTAATATTCTAGTAGAAATTAAAATTAAAATTTTTAACCACTTTCTCAAGTCTACACAGCTTTCATGATAAATATAAATTTACCATATTTATTTGACTGTAAAATGATTTCTCTCTACCCCCCCCCATTTTCTTCTTAATGGTATTTTTTTTTTTAAATATCATACAAGGGAGAGGGGTTTTTCGCGATTGAAAAACAATTATCTTCCCCAGAGAAAATGTTCGCAGGTTCGGGTGATAAATAAAAAAACGGTGGACCTCAGAATAATCTCATTAAAAAAAAAAAAAAAAAAAAATGAAATAAAAAAATTCCTTCCCAATGGTATACAATTTAATAAAATTAAAATATAAAAGCACGAAATAAAAAAATTAATGATGTTCTATTGTTACAAAAAACGTTGGACCTCAGAATAATCTCATTAAAAAAAAAATTATAAAGTTAAAAAATATTTGAATATATATTCAAAACTAAAAAAATTTGCTTTACACAAAAAAATAGTTAATTTTCTACTATTTGAGTTGGTGAGAAAACAAAAAAATTAAGTAAGCTTGATGAAAAGAAAAAAAAAAGTCACTCAGAGATGGCCGGAGGTATATCGATAATACCTTTCAATTCTAATCTCGTCTCTGATAGTAATAAAACGATCTTGCATTCGGTAGAAACAGTCGTGGATGAGAATGAGAACAAAAGTTTGACTGCAGACTGCCTTATCAATCTGTGTCCAGTTTGTAATCCTACTGCAGTTCGTAATGTTGTACAAATGCTATACTACCACAAAAAACTTATATATAATTTAATATATTACTAAATATTATATAATTTAAATATTTTCGTATTTCTACGAATTCTTTTTGGTACTTTTTTCCATTAAAAACTTGCATTTCTCTTTGCAATGCATTTGATTAATTCAGATAGCATAGATTGCAATAAAAATCATATATTTAGAGGGAATTTTTGTAATGAGACTATAAAAATTGATTGTTATAAAATATAATTTTTGTTTATTTATAACGAGCACCACATTAAAGACATATTTCTTAGTTATTGTATTTAAATATCGTGTATTTAAATCATTTCATATTGAATCAATATCCTTAATATTTATTAACAGTAATTTACGTTGAAGAAAATCAAATTTTTTAATGAAATTCCTGTAAAGGAATCATTAAATTATTTGTTATAAAAATAAAATTTGTGTAGTTTTAAAATAAAAAGAAGCACAAATGTTTTAATAAGATTAAAATACGTTAAATAAAAAAGTATTTAAAAAGGCAAAACATTTAGAAAGACTCTTTTATTTTATTAATATGAACATTATGTTCAAAATCATTTCCTATTAAATAAATAATTTTTAAAATTTTATTAATAGGATAATATATACAAAAAATTAGATATTTTGAGGCGATTTCTGAATAAAACCTGAAAATTAATTGTAAAAATATAATTTGTGTATTTTTTTAAAATAACGAACACCACAAATGATAATTATTAAAATAATATATTTTTATCGTTTGAATAAGAACAAATACGTTGCATAAGAAAGTATATTAGAAGTCTTAAACAAGAGAAAAATAATTTATTTTATTGTAGGTGAACAACATGTATTTTGCATTTATTTTATTGTCTAAACGTGGTGTGTTTATATGATTGTTTAATAAATAAATAAATAAATCTAAAAATATTTTCAATAGGATTGTATTATATATACAAAAAAAATATATTTTGAGACAATTTCTTAAATAAAACCATAAAAATTTATTGTTATAAAAATAAAATTTGTAGTTTGGATATTTTTTTTATCAAATAACGAGCACCACAAAACATAATTTTTAAAATGATATATATGTGTGTGTGTGTTTTATTGTTTGATTAAGGAATAATAGTTTGTGGAAAAAAAAATATATAGAAGCCTAAAATGAGAAAAATATTTTGTTGCATTTACACTTCGTATATTTAAATCCTTTCATATTGAATAAATATTCTTAAAATTTTATGAACAGTGCAGTAGATAAATAAAAATCAAATATTTTGAGGCGATTTCTGGCTAAAAAAAAAATATAAAAATCGATTGTTCGAAGACTTAAATAATTGAATAATAGCGACATACTTTTTTATAATATTTATAATACAAACCTTGGTTTTATTCCTCCCTATCCACTTGTAGATAAATTCTACTTCTATTATTTTTTTACGCTGCAAAAAAAATCTTTGGCAATTAGAAACCTATTTTGACAATAATAATTTAGCAAGTAATTCATCACAAAGAGAAAAAAATCATTTCCGTGTAAATGATAAAGGGTTTAAATAATTCATTTTCGTGATAATAACAGATTCGTGACGAAGCCAACACTTTTATATTTCCCTGTGAGTCATCTATGTCCCGTCTCTGCATAATATCGTGACCGTTAGGAAGGGAGTTTATTTCGGTTTGTTACAGGTTATGGTTCAATTACTCATATTTCAATTTATGATTTCTTATTGGTCAAAACAATAATTAATTTAATTTCAAAATTTATATTAGTTCAATTTTGAAGTTACCTGAATTTTTGAGCAGTTTCTTGTTCTTTTTTTCTATGAGTATTATCTATTATTATTAATATTCAAAATAACATAAATAATTACATAGCCCTACAATCGAAGATTTTATTTTATATTACTACTTTCCTTCCCTTCAGTATACTTTAAAAATACACTACCTATTCCTGTCGGACAGATCTGCTATCTAGGACTACATCTACAAACGACTTGGAGTCCTCAAGACTGAAAAGACATTGTCGATTCCGACTATTACAACATTTACTAGTCAAACGGTCTAAACATCGAATCCGTTACACAAGACTGATCTACCTAACTATAATAAGGCCTATCTGGACTTTCTTTATATTTATTATTTTTATTGAAAGTTAAACAAGTATAAATTAAACATTATTTTGTTTTAGTTTTCCTTATTTCTATCAAAATAAATATTCAAAATTGAGCCTGAACATTCACTTATGGCTTAAATGAAATTTATTTTCGAATTCTTGCTACTTGATTGGTATTTTTAAGCGAATATTTTCCACAATATTAGACAATTGAGAATAACAGACACTTATTCCTGTCGAACAGATACTTTGGACTATATCTGAACAAACGACTGACTTGTAATCCTCATACAAGAACGAAAAGTTAGGGCTAAACTTTTCTTAATACTAACAATAAAATGATGTAAACATGAATGATAAAAATAATTGAAAAATTAGAAAAATATACATTGAAACGTGGAAACTAAATAAAAATAATAAAAGTTTATTTATAGACAATTAATGGAAACTGAAATAAAAAAGAATTGAAGTTCAAAATAAGAGATGGAAAAAAAGGGAATAAGAATAAAATCAACGTACCATACAGACTAGAAGTCATAGCCAAAGTGAACTGTTTGGCTGGATGGATAGAGAGGAGTGGGGATTGACAGTTAAAATACGTTACATTCAGTATAGAAAATTTAAAAATATATATTAAAAATAGGCAACCATAAAATGTTTATATACCTAATAGGAGGGAGGAAAGAAATATATTTTTAAAAAATTATAAATATACTCGGATAGAATACATAAAAGAAATGATACAATAAATATAATATGATGATGAAAAGACAATATACAAAATATGTAGGGGTAAACAGGTGTGTAAATATATAATAGAAACATTAATAATTATAAATTAATTAGAATGTAAGTATACTAAAGTTGTAAGTAACATATGAATATCAATTTTAAAAAATGGATAGTAAATTTAAAATATAAAGTAATAAAATCAAGCATAGGGATGACAATTAAAAAAATAAAATCAAATGTTGTATAATGCGAGCACTGCACCAATTTTCTTTTTCATTTTACAGCTTAAAATAATTTTGAAGAGAATATTTTCAATTCTAATTTACTAGTAAAATATTTCCAACGAAAACTCTTCGAGAGAAAATCTTTTCGCCGACTTAACATTCACCTCAAGAAGGGAACAAAATGAGGTGGAAGAAATTAATGAATTAGAAGAAGAGAAGGTATCGTAACGTATAGCCCGAGAGAACAGGACCACTGTTCTGACTTTTAAAGAAAACGTTCTTAGTACATTGCCTTTAAATGAACCGACATCTCAACTGTCTCGTGTAAATGCTAATTAGGCAGTTGAGATTCAGAACGCATCCGATAAAGTGTTACTCGGACATCTTAACTATTTAGAGCCACTCCTTAGACCTAAACTTACAATTTCTTTTTCTCTTTCTCTTCTGTGGAATTCAAACAGACTTTGAAAATTAACTATTTTTATTCTAATCGTTATATTATACCTTTTTAGGCGAATGTTTGATAGCTAAATGCATATTTGGGAATAATTTATAAGTTCTATCAATCAAGTGGGGTCTATATAAATTCATTAAATAGCATTACCCTACTAATTTTTATTAAATAATAATTATTAGTATTGTATCATAAAAGATGTCGCTCCCAAGACTTTACGGCCGTACATCAGCAGTGGCCTGAGAATTGTTTTAAATATAAGAACAGTTGTTTCTGGTTTTAATTTGAATTTTCTATTTATGATAGGATATAGCATTGCTAACCTTGCGTAGGTTTGCGTTACTTTGGTGTTGATGTGATGATTTTCGATTCTTTTGATATGCGTGAATACAAATTTCAAATATATAAAAATAATCTCTGAATTATACAGTTATTGTGAGCTCTATCCTGGAAAAACCACGTCTCTGATATTTCCCGTCGTACCTTCTCCATCCTGAAGCGTTTAAATTATCTTCGTCACCTACTTCCTTTTGAAGCCCGCAGGTTCCTGGTTATTTCCTTAATATTACCCCACTTTGACTATTGCTGTGTGGTTTACGGGGGTGTCTCTGGGGATCTCGAAGCAAAATTAAAACGGTTAAATAATTGCTTTGTACGATTCATCTTTGGACTCCCCACGGATGCCTCTGTCACCCGATTTTATGAAGAGTTGAAGTGGCTTAACTCCTCCTTACGTCGTAAATATTTTCTTGCTTCCTTTCTCTATCAAGTTATCCAATCCCGCCGCCCATTGTATAGCTCAGATATCCTTCAATTTAAGTCCTCAGTGCATTCCCGCTATACCCCCTCAGGCTTATATGTAACTGCCCATCGAACCGCAGCCTTTGGTAGATCTTTCTTCATCCGTTCCTCTTCCCTATGGAATTCTATTCCCTCCTTTATTCGTAGTTCTAACACCCTTCCAATCTTCAAATCCCGTATCTTCGACTACCTTCCGTCCACTCAATTCTGGAAGAATAAAAATTGAAAGTTTCAAAAAAGCTTTATATATTTTCTATATTTTATGTCTTAGATTTTCGTTTATAATTGTAAATATGTACACTAGCAGAAATTATATCTTTTCATTTATTACTTTTTAGTTTAATTGTATTTGATTTTTTATCATTTTTATTCTTTTTATTTAGTATCAGAAGTCATCTTATGTTTTATGATATGACTAGTGGTTTTATTTTATTTGTTTTATCATTATTTTATATATTCTGTTCATTATGGTTGTTTATTTGTATATTTTTAAAATCATTGTATTTTTTTATTTTATGAAATCTTGTAATTTCATCTGTATTTTGTAACTTACTCTATGGCTCTAAAGCCTAATTTTGACGCCTGTAAATTATTCTAAATGGATCAATCCCAGAATAAATAAAGATTATTATTATAGATGAATGGAATATGGTCCGGGTGCGGTCAAATAAAACTCAAATAGTAAATGGGTGTACTATTTGTATTTATTATTTTAATTTTATTTGGCTCAAATAAAATTAGTACACCCATTTACTATTTGAGTTTTATTTGACCACACCCGGACCATATTCCATTCATTAATAAACACGGTCAATCAGCAATCTTCCAGTATTATTATTATATGTAGATCTGTTGTGGGCTCATAAACATGTCCTCCCTAGAACAGAGCCCTACCTGTGCGAGCTAATTAAATGCAGTTGCGAACCGGTTTCGGATAACCAGGAGTGTTTAATTAACATTTCTCAGTGATCAGATGAAAGTGTGTAATTCAACTGTTAATTAAAAGTAACAATAGACCTTTTTGTACAAGAGCCTCACGGCTGAGGACAGGTAATGGCCTTTCAAAGGGACAGATCCTTCACTAAATTAGTTGACAATTTAGAAGAGGCATGAGTGCTGTGTTATCCGGAGCTAGGCTTTGATCCTTCTGGACCTCGTTTTTATTCCCTTTCTTTTAAATACCATCAAGGACGTTTGTAATAAACATATATAAACTTAAATCTGTTTTCTCCTACAATGTTTAAAAAAACAAATAAAAAACATTATTTTATAAAAAAAAAATGTTATCATATTGTAAAATAATAATTTCATGAATAAAATAATTATTTATAAGATTTATTTTATTATGCAGGACAAACAGCCAACGGTATCAAAGATCTGAAAAAATATATTTTTTATATCTGTAAATTATAATCTTAATTTTGTGTAGGTAACTGTGGGAAGCGCTCGAAGCGGACTATAAGTGAACTAAGTTATGAAAGAAATTTGCTGCCCGAAACTCTCTTATTTACAATGAAAGTCGAGACTGCCTCAAGAGGTGGGAAGAAAGGAAGGGTGGGGAATGTGTGGGGAAAGTTGAAAAAAAAATATATATATATAAAATAAATAAAAAATTATAATTATTTTCAGAAATAGGCTTTTATTTAATTTTATTGCTTAGTATGGTTGGATAGTGTTTCTAATTGATTTTATCTACTGCTTTTTTAGCTCTGTAACATTAGATTTACAGGAAAAAGGTTTAAAAGGAAAAATAAAATGATTTATATACGATAATAATTAATTTGATATTCTAGACTAAATTAAGGAAACTGCTCGTCGATTCCGACTATTATAGCATTTACTAGACAAACGGTCCAAACTTCCAATCCATTACAAAAGACTGATCTACATGACTATTATAAGATCTATCTGGACATACGGAGTTGAGCTATGGGGCTCCACTAAACCATCGAATTCCTCTAGAATCCAATCCTTTCAGTCCAAAATCCTTAATGCTCCTTACTTCGTTACAAATCAAAACATCACGACCTCAATGTCCCATATGTTGCCGATTTGGCCAGGACCAGAAACCAATCCTTCCATGATAAACTTCCCAACCATCCAAACCAACTCGTTTCTAACCTAGCTTCTCCTTCACTACCTAACAATCCTCCTAGGCGTGTGGAAAGAATATGGCCTCGAGATCTTCTCCTTTAGACATTTTTTTGGAGTTCTATAAATAGGTAGATTCTTCACATGTTTGTATCATGTCATAATATCACATACAGCTAATTTACTTGATGTGTATATATGTATACAGTTGTAAATAACAATAAATAAATTATTAAAAAAAATTAAGGAATATATCCAATAAAATTACATTGAAAAAATTACTAGCCTATGGACTATGGTCCAATCGAAATCTCCTTATTACATTATAAAAAATATATATATCTTAAATAAATATTGTGTATAATTCAACAATGTATAATATTATAAAATATTTTTCTATTCGTTGGCTTTGATGTACTATATTCTCTGACCTATAAGGGCTAAACATGTTTGTCTTTTTTCCTTCCCCGACGCGGACGCCTCATAATCTGATATAAATATGAGCACAAAAGCCCCCTTTGCTATCACACACCTTTTTGTAGAGATATTTTATAGGTATAGTAATATTTTCGGAAGCTTGTTGGACGGAGTAAACAAAATCTTGAGTACGGTACAGTATAAATTGAGGAAAACAACCCGTGCGTTTATCCAACCTAGGAAATGTGTCGTCAAATACTAATAGAAATAATGTTATGAATAAATTGTGCACACTATATAGAGGCATACATTTTTAAACTATTTTTGATTGAAAATATAGTAACTACTGAAAATATAGTTTAGTATAGTAGCTCTATATAGGATTTAATTTTAACTAATATGCATAGATTCCACGGTATAGATATAAAATATTTATATAACCATCACAAAATTGAAGTTGATAAATAATTCATTATTTTATCGGAATATGTCATTTTTTTAATCGGTTAGGTATTCTATCATTTAATATATATTTATGTACCTATATTATATAATATATAGTTATGATTATCATATTTTTATATCTTTTTCTTTTATTTCACTTATAAGTAAACTGTTTTAACTGTCATCTCCCCACTACTCTGTATTTACCATATCCGTATTTGATGTCACTTGCTGGCTGTTTTAAACTCGATAGTAGGGTATCTTTTACTTATTGTTTCTTGACCTTAATTTATTCTCATCCTGCTTCTTTGATTCTCTGTCTTTTAGTGTTTAAAAAATTTTGTTTTTATTTATCTCATATTTAATTTTCTATTTTTACGTGTTATTGTGTCTATTGCTAATTATTTTTTCTTCCTTTTTGACAGCACCCTCGATCAACTCCTTCATATTTTGAAAAAATACTGTCAATAATTTATTTATATAATATTAAATATGTAACAAAGCAGACTAAAAAATAAACAATAAAATAAAATAATCACAATCTATTATAATTAAGACTTTGAACTATTCTATTTTAATATTACATTGTTTTTTTTACTTTTAAAATCTTCAATGCTCCTTTCTTATTGATAAATAAAATCATCTATAATGACCTCATAGTTATGACCATCCAAACCCACTTTTTTAAAAATCTTTCTTTCTCTTCAATTTCTGATATCTCCCTTGGCATCTGAAAATAAGATGGTCTTTAGACCTCCTAACATAGAAATAGTGCAACCAGTAGGACATATTTTCGTTAGTCTCTATTATCTTAATACAGTTGCAAATTTTAATAAAGAAACATCAATTTTTTTAATTAATTTTATTATATACGTTTTATCTCTCCCGTTAATAAGGATGAAATCAATCTATTAACTTTCTAATTAATCCTCTTTTCAGGAAACAGATTGTTAACAGAATTTTTATTGAGAATATAGTTACAAAGAAATTAAAATAAATATCCAACTCAATAAAAATATTTATGCCTTCGTTAGGGTATCGTTATCCAGAGATTGACCATTAGGCAGAGAGTATTATGAGGAATTTCATTTAAGTATTTAAATCAGTAGGATTATAGGTATTTTAAAAGTAATATAAGTACACGTAATAACATGCTTTAATTTACATTCATTGCTAGAAAACAAACATAACTTTCACAAAATATAATTTCATCATATCTAATAATTAAATTCCTGACATACGTTATATGTTTATAGCCAGACCACTTCACTATAATTGTCAATTTATTTTTCCCCTCCTCCTAGATCACATATACATAGAATCACATTCAACTCTACATCCTACACTTTCAGTTGAGCGGTACACTTCGCTTACCCAAGTGTAGCCTTTATTCCTGGATTGGTTGAGTGGAATGACATCAAGATTTATTCTAATTGTGAGAAATGTTTTACTTGAGAGTCGTCCATGAATTCGACCCTTAATAAGTTTGTATTAATGTATTTTTTTTTCCGATTTATTAACTTTTAGCGATTTCATTCGCTAGTTCTTACCATTCCCTACACTGCCTGAGAAATAAATTGCAACCCTTGAGGTTGTATAGTCACCAAAAGGGATTTCACGAGAGACTTAAGTCTCTCGCAGAAAGGCTGTTTTATGTTTTAAGAGCAGTTTCCTTCAGTACGATCGTTAAGTCGCTTCTCTTAGCTATTGCCGTAAATCTCATCTAAGCCCTGACTCCATCAGATCCACGATCCTCCCCTCAGGACAGTAAGAGATCGGATGGACCTCCGATGACACCGATACCAAGGCAGTAGAACCCTGATCAAAAGGCGAAGGGTGGAGTGTGCTACGTATGATTTCAATCAGTGTTAGTGCCTGGAGGAGCGAAACACTGCAACGAAAGGGCCCATCCAATCTTTATAAATATTTCACTTGAGTAACAACTCACCGCCTTCTCCTTTCACCTTTTTCCTCTTTCTCCCTTTTAGTCATTGATGTGAGTGAAAACTTTAACACATTTCTTTCTTTTCCGACGACCTTACTTTGTTTATATTTCAACCTCATACCAATCACTGCCTAATAATACTGTCGCTCAACTGTTAAGAAATATAGTTGTTTAACGAGTTCTTGATGATCTTTTCGAACTACAACCTCCTTTATCCAGAACAATGCGGGAAGACGTATTCTCAATATCTATTTCTTTAAAGTTATTTCGATATCCAACCATATTTAATAGCACATTCTTCTTTCAAAGACATAAAAACATCAGGATCACATTTTTTCAAAATGAAAAGATCAGTAAATCCATTGGTCGACATCCTACCGCAACAGCCGCAGGGAGGATGTTGCTCTAACGCGCTTGAGAATAGGTCATACTCTCCTCACGCCCTCTCATCTGATCAGAAAACTGCCACCTCCAACGTCCAAATATTGTCAGTCCATTCTTACGATAAGACATATTTTTGAAGAATGTACTCACTATTTGCCAATAATAAACAGGATAGGACTGACCCCAAATTTATCAGAAGCTCTCACAGATGAGGAAGCTAAAGTTACATTAGTGTTTTTTTTTATAAGCTCCTCTTCGATTTTAATTTTTATTTTATTTGTTCATTCATTTTTAATTTATTATTTTATTTTTTATTATTGTGTTTGTAGCTTCATCATAATAGCATGCCATAGAAGTTGATGACCAGACGGTTTTACGCCTTTTAGCAACAATAAACAAACAAACATTCTAAAATCTTGATAAGGAACCACCCAATGGTGGTACTTCAAACATTAATTTAAATTAGAAGGTCCCATGGCCATCTTATTTTCAGACGCCTCGGAGGATTATCAGGGATTGTTAAGGATGAAAGATTAAGAACTAATGGGTTAGGATGGGTAAGGAGTTTGGAATGAAAAGACGCCTATCTATTTTGGGTCAAATATGCAACGAACGGGATGCTGAGGTCTTTGTGGATGAGTTTATTTGTAACGTAATAAGGAGCATCAAAGATTTTACGGAGGGTTTTGGATTGTAAGGATTGGATACGGAAGGAATTTGATGGTTTGGTCCCAGAGCTCAATTCAAATTGGTCTGATTATCATAATAATAATTGTTTGTCGTGAATGGGAAGTTTAGAGCGTTTGTCAAGTAGGTGCTGTAGCAATCGAAATCTACGTGCAGTTTCTTGACGTTTCAGGGTTATATGTGAATTTCAAGAAAGTCTCTTGTCAAGATGGAGTACCTAAGAAGCGAATCTGTTCAAGAAGCGTTAGTGAAATATTTAAAAAGAGTACTGTAGGAGAGGAGGGATCACATTTTGAAACCCTTATATAATGAACCCCCCCCCCGTATGCAATTGCAAAATGCTCGAAGACCAGCTTTTTTTCGTTCAAATTTTTTCCAGAGCTACTTTAAACTCAATATTCTTATCCTTCAACTCAGTATGCAATAATCATTTTAAAGAAATTCTCAACCCATTAGATGAGTGATTGTTTGCAAAATTCACGAGCTGACCTTAACAAAGTAAACCATTACTTCAAATATCAGATGAACTATGCACAGGAAATACAAAATTAATAGGAGAAAGATAGCTCTAGTACTTCGCTAATTGCAAGGAGTGACGTCATGCTGGTTGTATTGCGGGTTTTGCTTAGTTGAAAAATTGATAAGCTTATACAAAATTAGGAAGCGGAGTAGCTTAGTAAATAAGGTTCTCTATTACTAACTCCCGAGCATAGGTTCGAATCCGGCTATGGTAAATAATTATTTAATCTGTTACTGTAGCCGTCAGTCAACTATGCAGGTTCGGAAGCCCTTCTGGCGCACACTTAGCCTCTATAAACTGGGTGCCATTAATTGGGGATAAAAACCTGGTGTTTGATCGTGGTCTTGAACAAATGATCTACTTGTACAACCGTTGTTCAAGAAACAGTACTATCTTACAAAGTACCGAATCTCCGAGCCTCCGTGGGTTGTAGCTGTACAGGTTTTCATTTTTCATTTTATTCAAAATTAACTAATGGACTAATTAGTTTTAAAAAGCGATCGTCAAAACGTTTCATCTCTAAAATCAGTGACACATTCATATTTATTTTCATATATTATTTTCCTATGATTATTTTTATTTATGTATTTAACTCTTTTATTTTTCTTCTGTTATTATGTGTAGAGATTTTTTATAAATTTTGTAAAGCATTACTTTAATTTTTTGGTTTTGTCCATCTGTATAGTTTGAAGACTATTTCCAAAGATCAAATAATGAAAAAAAAAATAATGGAGTGGCTCTTAGTTAAGTCTATTTATAAATGACCCCAGTGGTTTAAGTGTACTCTATAATAAATATGTACATATATTTAATTAAACTCATCATAAATTATTGTACTAATGGTGAGCTGACAAGATATGTATTGAGAGCCAAGCAAACACATCATGACCTAATATACATGAAACACCTCAGCCGGAAACAGGATTATCGGTAGTGGATTGACTTTAATTAGGCATTGTATTTGACAGCTAAATGAAGTTGTATTAGCTGAGTACTTAAGTGATTAGTGCAACTCCTGTTTCGGCTAATCTCCCCCCGGGCAGAAGTCTGGGCTGTCAGCAGCTAATTTGTGGTCGTCACTATTCTGACAGCTTAATATTGGAGAGGGCGTCTAAATATTGAGGGGGACACCTAAATATGGACTAGGTCTTGTCGGGACCTATATTTATAAGGGCGTGTCCTTGAGGGGGGCCCGAATATTAAGGGTTTAAAAAAAATTTATACGAGAGCCTCAAAAAGTGACTGTATAGGCGTTGCAAACAGAATATTTTGAGTTTTGTTTGTAGTATTTTATATCTAAGATATTAAACAAACCCTCCGAACTTAGTTTTTTTTTCTTAACCTTTTTTTGGCATTAGTGAACAAAAGACAAAACAAATATTTTCTGTAGATTGAAGGAAGATAGTCGGGGTGGCGGTCAGTTAAGGTATCAAAATAGTAAAAGAAAACTATTTATTGTTAACTAACGTTTCGCGCTACTTTGCAGGGTTTCGTCAGGGCTGTTTGATTATAGTACAAAGGACAACTAAACTTTATTCACCGCCACCCGGATTATCTTCCTTCAATCTACTTCATTCGGTCAATTATCTTCTTGTTTTCTTTTATTTTTGTTGAAATAAAAATTATTGGTATAATTTCATTCATGTATATTTTATAGGGAAGTGTATCTTACCAATTTATATTATTTTTTTATTTTAATTTTGTAATTCGATGCCACTTTCTTTACTAGATCATTTTTCTCAAAATGTACAAGAAAAATTCTTTTTCAAATTTTTTTTAATATCTTTATTGAAATTTACAACTCTATATTATATAATACATTCAGTAAATTTGATCTTAGTTAAAATGGAGTGTTACAGGCGTGTCGAGAAACTACCCATTGGTAGCATTCAAATGAGATTTTACATTAGATGGTCTCGTGGCCATCTTCTTTTCAGGCGCCTCGGAGGATTGTCAGGAATGGAAGAGGATGCAAGGTTAGAAACTAAGGAGTTTATAATGGCAGGAGTAATATCTGGTTCGGGTTAGATCGGTTACTTAGGGAACATTAAGCTCTTTATGAATTTATTTGTGACAAAGTAAGGAACATTGAGGATTTTACGAAGGATTTTGGATTGTAAGGATTGGATACGAGTGGAATTCGAAGGTTTAGTGGAGCCCCAAAGCTCAACTCCATTTGTCCAGATTATCCTTATTACAGTCATGTAGATCAGTCTTTTGTAATGTGTTGGAAGCTTAGACCGTTTGTCCAATAAATGCTGTAATAGTCGAAATCGACGTGCAGTTTCCTGTCTTTTCAGTCTTGTGTGATGGATTCCAGGTTAATCGTATGTCCAGATGTTGTCCAAGGTAGCAGATCTGTTCGACAGGGGTTATTTTCGAAATTAAAAAGGAAAGCCGCGAATTTTATCATCCTTTTTATTCTTGTGAACCGGGGATAGCTCAGGGAGTAAGGCGCTCCCGGTCCTTAAAATCCAGCTATGACAAATAGTTATTTATTCTGTTACTTTTCCCGTGAGCCAAACCTTGTGAAGCCGGGAACACTCCTGGAGCGCACCCAGTCTCTATAAAGTGGTCATCGGAGGAAAAACCTTGTTGCGCAACCGTTGTTCAAAGAACTGTATTCAGTAATTCCATTACAAACTACTGACCACTTGTAGTGGTATAGATTTTGTTTTTCGTTCTTGGCAGGTTTTCTTTAATATCTATCAAAATAGAAGTTAAATTTTTACAATCAAATACGAGTTCTTGTTACAATCACCTGTTAGATAAGGATTTTTCACAATCGACTGTATATAATGTATCGATTTTTGAAATATGAAGAAGAATGACGTATTTAAAAAAGTATTGCATTGTTCCATTTTTAATAACCTTCTTTCAGTTATTAGTAACACTAAAATAAGTTCCAATTATCATTAACAATAACAATTTTTGTAAAAAACATGCGTTCATAATATTCGTACATTTACGCCTCATTAAATTTCAAATTGAAATATAATCATTTAATTTTGATTAAAGAGCTACTTTTCGTTATAATCGGATTGCCAAAAGCGCAAATTTATATTTTGGTTTACTTTACTTTTTTCTATAAAACAGCTATGACGTTTGTGATAACTGGTTATAGCAATGATAATTGTACATTTTAAATATTCTTATAAAATGAATAAATAAAGAATGTTGAGGCCTAATTGATATAGTTTATTATGATTTGAAATAAATATTTTTGTTCTATCACACAAAGGTGAACTTTATAGACACCATGTCCAGATAAGGTTTATGTATACAGAGACATAGTTCTTGCAACGTCGTGCATCCAAACAAGGTGAGTTCTTGAAGCTATGCATTAACCATCGACTATGACTTACTTTAATTGGCAATAAATAAACTTGACTGCTTGATGTCGTGAATGTTGAAGGTAACCTACGAGGAAGTGAATGAGACATAGCCTTTTAAGGTTCATTGTAATTGTTAAAACCTTCCCCGACCAGTCTTGCGTAATAAGTCTTCTTCTTAAGTCCCATAAAAAGCTTCAACTATTGCCTAGCTCATTGAGAGACTTGAAGAAACTTGGATGATGGATTCCCATGTTTTTAGTAGCCTCAAAAACAAGCCAGAAAATCGAATCATATATGGCTTTGGAACTCTACGCTAAAATAATTTCTCTAGCTGACATTAACATCCTTTTGGTGTTTTTAAAAATAACAGGGAGCATATTCTATTTCGTTATGATGTTTTTGAAAAAAAATATATATAGCTTATACTCTATAGGTGAATATTTCTAAATAAAATAAAAACCAAATTTGATGGAAGTTTATAAAGTCATTATTAATAAAATAGATAGAAAAACATAATTAAAAAAAAGGTTACTCCTTCCATTACAAAGTCCCTAACCACCCAAACCCACTAATTTCTAACCTTGCTTCCACTTCCATTCCTGACAATCCTGAGGCGCCTGAAAAGAAGATGGCCACGAGACCTGCTAATTTAACTCGTCATTAGAGTGCTACCAATGTGTAGTTTCTCTACACGCCTGCAACACTCCAATTTAACTGAGATCAAATTTACTAAATGTATTATAATTTACAGTTGTAAATAGCAATAAATAAATAAAAAAAAAAGAGGTTATACAAAACTTATACGTATTTAGGCAATCTTTTAAAAATTTGTTTCTTATTATTCTTTATTTTATTTTTCATTATATACCTATATATCTAATTATATTTTCTCCCTTAGTCTAATACATTATTCCTTTTTTTCCCTCTTTAACAAAAATAAAATAAAAGAAAAATATAAATAATAAAATTTTTAGATAAAATAACAATAAATATACTTTAAAATCTATCGCATTTTTTCACATAAGTTCTATTGAATGAAAGGAAAAACTTCATTAAAATACAAAGTTATGCTGCCCAACTTCATGTGCTGCTCGTCACACAGCATACTTATTTAAGTCTAATCAGACAATATTTTTTATCTTAGGATAAATAAGCCTGGTATACTATAATAATTATAAACATTAGTAATATATAACACAAAAACATGATTTTTTTTTCCTTTTTCGCCTTCTTCTTTTTCGTGATTTTTTTCCTTCTTTCCACTTCCTCTCTTTTTTTTCTTTTCCTTTCATATTTTGGATTTAACCCAATGTGCCTTAAGAAAAAAAATTATCTAAAAGGATATAGCTAGCTATATATGCATACTCTGCAAGATTTGTATTCTATAAGATGCATGAAAGATATTTATAAGACGTAGTTATATTATTATATTGGTCAAAATGATTTAAAAAAATCTATTTAATTGCATGGAGCCCACATTTTTTTAAAATTATATGATAATAAAAACTTATACTAATAATATTCGATTTAACAATTCTTGGACATAATTAGGTCTACGTTTTGTCAATATAGTATACTATAGTATAGTTCACATTTACTTGTAGTATTTTTTTAGTTATAAAACATTTGTTAAGTTCAGTAAATAAATATTACTTCTAGTAAATGAAACACTATTTCTATCTCATTGATATAACGTAAAGTACTTTAATTGGTTCCCTGTTTTTTTCATACAGTTAAAAAGAACCATTGTCCCTTCATTTCTGTAACTTGCAGACCAGCTACTCAGTTCATTCTGGCGGCGTGCATCTTTAAGGGGCAATGATGGTGTTACACTTTAGTTTTATTTTTATCAGTATTAGTTAATTTTTTTAATTGGTTATCTCCTCTTAAAATTTCAGTACTTGATAATCTTGACGTAAAATAAGCACTTAAAACAATGGTTAATTAGTATGTAATTTAATTGTTTTAGGAATGTTTTTTTTAACGTGATAATATAATAACCCTTTATAACAATATAAACTGCAAATTAATTAGCAAATTAGTAATATTGAAATAGAATTGCCTGATTTCAGGATTCTAAACATAGATATTAAGCAGCCAAATATATCTTCGATATCTTTGAAAAGGACAAATTCAAGATATTGAGTATATTTGTTTTTATTTTATTTTGTATTTTTTTTTGTTATAGAATATTCCTCTATACTAATTATTTTAACTTAGCGGAGAACTACCGATAATTCCTGGTTTTCAAAATTATTACAGTAAACAAATATTATGGGTTTTTTTTTATCCCAATATATTTGTCGAAACAAGTTAATGTATAAAATATACTCTTCTGAAAATGTTTATGATAGCCCTGTTTACATAACACGACAATATGTAAATGTTAAGAAGGTGGGACTGACTGTCTTTCTGTTAAAATTAATTGGACTATCTAATGTTGTTTGTATTTTTTTCTTTTATCTGTTTTTATATCTGTGTTCTGTCTTTATGGCAGTAATATTACCAATTTTCGTCTTAAAACAAAAAATAAATCAAGGTTTTTTCATCAAGTCTCCTTTCTTAATGTTTAGGTAGTCAACTTTCTATTTTTTTTTTCTTTTGGTAAAAAAACATTAATGTAAGTAGTCCTCTTAAGTCTAAGTAATAAATAAAAAATATATCACGTATATATAAATTCAGATTCGAAATAGCCCATCTCACATTAATAAAAAAAAAATTTTAAATGGACTTTAAAAGATTGTAGGAATATGGCTTTCTGTAAAATATTCTCCGTCAACTATTATGTATATATCTTTCCTAATTGAAATGAATGCTTATTATTTATATTTGGATGTTTCAGTTTCACTAGAATTGCTTGAAATAGTTTATTTGCAATTATATTGGTTGTTTTTAAACATTTCAATTATTTTTTCTCATTGAATACTATCTGAAGTACTAATTGAACTTGATAACTGGAAGCAATAGGTTCATAATGAAGTATCTAACCTATCCACGCTAGACTATAACAGGATGCACGGACACTTGAGAATTAATGTCGTTACAGTGTCATAATGAACAAGGAGCCAAGTTCGTTGAGATCAAACGCCCATCATCACGCGGCCTGGGGGCCTTTCGAAAGTGCCCCAAGTCCGGCCAACATGTCATTATCACTGTTAACTTACAGCTATATTGAACTTGCCTACTTTATTAAGTCACTTCTTGAATTTCTACATTTATTCTTATAATATTTAATGGGTTTCTACACACAGGAAAATAATCAAAGAATTACTTCATATTTGCTAAAAATTTATGAAATTTATTGTTGAAAAATGAAAACATAAAATTATTAAAGTAGGTACACAAATATTTTTTTCATTATTAAATATTAATCAAAATTATTGATCTATAGGATTTATGTGTATCCATTTTTCAACCACAATAGTTAAATAATAAATTCAACATACTGCACTGAAAAAAAAAATCAATCTAATTTAATTTAAAATTTTTTTATGATTTAGATTTGTAAAAAATTAACTTTGTCCAAAATATGAATAGTAAAGCTTTATTTAAGCAGAGGTTATGCCCGTGGAATCAATAATTTCAATGTTTTTTTTTTAGGGAGGGGGGTTATTAGGTCGAAAAAATACTAAAAACTTGCCCTAGGATTCTTTTCTATGCTCCTTAGAAGATGAGAAATAAAAATATTTTAAATAATTCTAGACATCTTTTATATTATCATATGCCGTTTTTGCTCTGCATGTATTTAATGTTTATTATATACCAATCAATTTGCTTTTTTGGGTAGAATAAGAAAAAGAGATTGTTTATTTTATTTTTTGAGTTTAAGTGTATAAAATATTACAAAAAAAAACAAAAGTAGCTTTCAGTTAAGTAGATCAAAAATATTTTGTGAGGAGAAATCAAGTCAAATTAACTCAAAATTTAGAAATGTTTGGGCTTGGTTTTTAGATTTTTTTTTTCTTCCAATGTTTTTTTTTTCTTAACTCCTCACAGGGCTGAATTTATGCTCATTCAACCCGTATAAATATCTTATGGACCTCATTGCATTGAACAATCCAAAACAGCAATTTTGGAAATTGTTGAAGTTTCAAAGTCATGGAAAAATATGTACCGTCTATGAGACAGGCTTTTCCTCCAGATGGTTTTAGGAACGTACGTGATCATCTACGGGATATTGTTACATTACAGAATTCATACCTATGTTTCCGTGGTATTCATAAACCCGTTACGAAGTTTCTAAAAACAATGGTATCCTGAGATTTAATCATTGTACCGTTTTTGGAACTAATGACTGGTTCCTCCCCAAACTTTGGACTTTTGCTACTTCTTCTTCATAAGCACTTTTTTTTTTTATACACTTTTAAAGTCTGCAAACCGCTAAAGCTTGTAGAAATGGAATATTGAATTAGAAGTTGGTGATTAAACAGAACCGGCACACACCAGTCGCTAATTAGAGACAGGAGAGGATGGTTTTGTTGTGGAGTGGTGATTGGAAAGGCTGGAACCGGACGTCAGTAGCAGCCTTGGTCCATTCCAAGCTACTTCATTACAGTCCCGCTGGACCTGTCCAAGCCCTCTGTAATTGTTTCCGATTCTGAATCTCAATATCTTATCCTTCTGCTCAATCCAACAAGGATTATTGGACTCGAGAATGGAAACAGAATGGTGAAGAATCACACCACTCATCAACAACCCTTCAAGTTTAGTATCTAAATCAAAGAGTACAAAAGCTTAACTAAAGATAACAAAGTGGTAATGCACTCGGTAAAGATCGGTTGTTTCTATTTTCCCTTTTTTCTCCTTTATTTATTTATAAAATTCTTTAATATTCAGTATTTATCCATTGTTTATTATTACCAACAATGAGAACTGTTAATTTTTTTAAAATATACGATATCGAGTGTACTTTAGAGGAAGATTTTTTAATAATTCGTCATTTAAGCGGTCTCACACTATTTCAATGGAGATAAATTCTAACTAATATTAAAAACCATTAAATAGTTCATTGACATCCTGAGCCTGTTCAAAATCGTTAGAGCTGTTTTCTAGAAAATCAAAAAAATTTCAAAATCTATTCTAAAAAGTGGTACGCATCACATCCTAGGCATATACCTCCTTGAATATGTAATATCGTTCTCGCAAAACTTTTTGTTTTTGAGTTAGTCTGTTCACATCGCCCATTTTTAAGCCCTAATTATTTCGACTTCGGAACCTCAAAACGAATCGATCGTAACACATTCTCTTACTATATATTCTATATAAATGTTAGTGAATATTATTCTATATTTCTATATAAATGTTCTTTATTAAATTTACTGAAAAGTATCGAATATTTGACTGAAAGTTAATTATTGCTATCATTAATTTGTTCGAAAATGTGATAAACCTATAGGGACAAAAAATAATAACATAAGTTTAAATCCTAATAATTATTGACAGAATCGCTCAGGGAACTACAAGAACTATGAACTAAGAAAAATTATTGAAGAAAATTTTCATTCCTTAGGCCTTCTCAATCTTTTATTTAAATATTAGGTTAAATTGTTTTGTTGTAAATATCTGTGGGCCAGCACTAGTTTCGTTGAAAGATATCTTAGTCCATTAAGAATTTTTAAATTATTCTTATTTTTATCTATTTGTATTCTTATGTTATTTTATTTTAGTATGAATGTAGTAAAATTTATCACTACTTTTGTTGTGGCATTGTAATATTTATTAATAAATAAATTTTAAAAATCTTATTAATCAAAACGCCTAGGTTGATAGCAAAAAACGTATAAGCCCTCAAAGGTATAAATCGCTTGAAATTGGGCCCCTTCCCCATATTTTCTATTTTTAATGTCTTAAATAATAGGTATATTTCTAAAAAGGGTAGTTCGGAACTTTGAGAGATTCTAGAATAATTCTTCTGAAGAGATATAAACCTATATTAAACTCTCTTTGCTATTATGATATTATAAAATATTATATTATAAATGTTATGCTTCTTTTTTTTTAACCACAGGTATTGTGAAAAAAGGAAAAAATTATCTCTGGTTCATTTATAATAATTTTCACTTTAACTTACCTATATATGGAATATGTAGTCATGGAAATTATTGCGTTTAAAAAAAATATAATTCGAGTTTTCAACTGAAATACACGTATTGAAGTCCCCTGAGTCCAAAAAAAAAAAAAAGTCTCGCAAAATACTGCCTGTAGATCAAAGAGTTGAAGCGTAACTCTTTGCAACCTTATACTCACTTGTAACGTTAGAATTGGGTGGTACCCGTATGTCAGTAAGGAAAGGGAGGAGTGTCATAAAGAAAATAAAGTCTCGCGAAATGGTTTTCGTGTCTATAAAATCCTTGCTCACAAACGAAAAGTCGTACAAAACTGAAATAACATATTTAGGACAATTTTATGGTCTGAGATGTGATAGCAAAAGTTTTGTTAAAATCGATCAACCTATACTGCCACTTTATATAATCGATTTTATGTTTTTTTAGGATTTTCTCAAAACTGGCTTCAAGGCTTTTGATTAAACTCGATAAATTAAGTGGTCTTAAAGATCAAATAGATCATAAGTAACAGAATAATATCTGTATGAAACGAGCGAGAATTAGTTTCAACCCAAAGTTGTGTGAGCGTTCATCGCATCAGTTTTTATCTTAAGCTTTCAACACAAATATTTTTCAAACTTACATCTAGCATGCGAAAAATAAATATAATTACATCAAGCATACATTTCTTATATTCATTCACAAAAACGAAAATAAATTAAATATCATCCAATTAAAAAAGTAATTAACAATGTTATCATAGGTGTTATTTAACTATTAAAAAATAATGTATTTTGTATGTACGATACAACCCAAGGTTCTACAATTATAAATAATAAATATACTAAGTGTTCAATTGCTGGTTGAGATAGGTTTCTGATATGAGGTCTTGAAAATCTTATGCCCTCAATTAATTTCAATTGCTACATCGTTAGTGAAAATGGGTCGGCATTCCCGTTAGTTAATTTTTCAGATCGCCTGGTAAACTTAATTAACCCAATGTTGCGAGGTAATTATCTAGGAATCCTTAATGTTATAAACATCTTACGTGATTACCGCTTGTTACGTTAGTCTATAAGAATTAGAGCGTAATTATAATACTTTGTCAATTTTTTTTTTCGTTAAAAATATTCTAAAATAATACTTTTTTTAGCTTCAAAGATAAATGATTGATTCCCTTTGTTTCTCATCCGATCATGAAATGTGTGGACATTTGTTTCATTATTGTCCAAATTTACTTGTCGCTGTGTGCAAATACGGTTTCAATATTTCCAGTTTCCCCACTCAGCCGCCCCCACCTGTGTACTCGATGAAAAGGGACTTTTAAAACATTTCGTTAAACTTTTTTCTATTTTCTTTTTTTCTTTCCCTTTTCCAATAATAAGAAATAAAATATTAAATAATATTTCCGGCATTTTAAAAATTATTTAGCTTAAAACCGATTGGATTTGTGAAAAGCTTTAATTGAATATGGATGAAAAATTCTAAGACCTGTGAATATCCAACCAAGAAGGCTTTCCAGGCTTTTCTAGCTTTTCACTTAATGAAATTGAAAATGAATACTAATGTAAGGAATTGGAAAAGCTGATCAAGTCAGCGTTATCTAGGATTAGTTAGTGGAAATAAATACTTTTTTTTCTCTAAGATGTATTTCTAAAAAGGTTATTTTATTTTAGTAAAAAATATATTTAATTTTTAGCATTATAACAGAATAATTAATTTATAAGATTAGAAACATCTTAATGTTTTCTACGATGATGTGTAACCGCTACAACCTCTGAAGGGTGAGAGAGAGAGAGAGAGAGAGAGTGAGAGAGAGATTTTATTGTTCTTGAATTATTTACAATTTTACAATAAACCATGATGCTCTGAGACTACAGTGTCTCATTGAGCAATTTAAACTATTC
>NW_027115012.1:1263781-1265469 GCF_000696795.3 Halyomorpha halys
TAAAAACAAATTGAGCTTGTAGTATATAAATATAATTTTATTACTTATAAAAGTAAGAAATAAAAATTTTCTCTCCTGTAGTTAATTTAATTTTATTCTATAAAAAATATCTGCTTAGTGACTGTTTGCAGGACCTCTATGATACAAAAAATACAATTTAAGAAATAAATAAATAACAAGGTAAAATTGGAAAATTTTAATGTGTCTTTAAAAACTTTACTTTTTATACGTACACAAATTCACTTTTTATAGAAAACTCCTCTACCATTTATTTATATTCCACACACATAAATTACATTTTACATTTATTATTTTTATTTTAATTTAATTAAAGTTAAATAATAACTTAAACAGTATTTTGTTTTATTTTTTCCTCATTTCTCTCAAAATCAACACTTCAATAGTTTGGTTATATATTTAGACCATAAAAAAAATTTCTTAAATATGTTATTTCGTATATTTCTTTTTACTACATTATTCAATAATTATAATATTGTTTGTGGTGTGTTTTTGTACACGACTAAAACCCCACATTATTAATTGTTAATTACATACAATTATTATATTTGTAATAATCATATCATGCTCACCACGCCGATCTGTTAATAAAATAAATAGATAATTAATATATCTAAGATATTTAGGAGAGATAGAGAGGAGTCGTCGATTCGTCCTGATTCTGCTATAATACGGAGATGGTTGAAATAGGAGTGGCGATGGTGGAGAGCACTCCACACAACTTGGAAGAAAGTTCGCTTCCAGTTAACGACGAAGCCCTCAGATGGTAAATCCAGTCCTCCCTGACTCTCTTCATTTATATTTCACGAGGAGGTCAAGAAAAAAAAATCAAGACAGCCTTTAGAAGAAAATTGAAAAAAAAAAAAAGTTTTTAAATAATTCAAATCATTCCTTCAAAAATATTCGACTAGTTGGTTTTTTGAGATATGTAAAATAATTGGCTATCAATTTGTCTCAATGGTGCACAATGTCGAATGAAAGCGTTAAACTCTACTTAGGATTGATGAAAAAATAAAACATGATGTTATAATAATAATAAAAAATATTAATCAAAATTAGCTAGCAAAAAACAGAAATTTTTATCTATAAAACACTTGTGAAAAGCAATGAATGGACATTAATAATAGAACGAAAATGAACAGCTGTCCAATATAAAATGTGATTAAGAGGAAAAAATTCATTATTTTGTTCTTAAAAGTGTTTCGAGTCCTTTCTTATAATATTTGGTAAACTAACATTATAAAATCGAGTTTACGAGATCTATTTGACTGTAAAATTTACAGCCGAATTTGAACACGGGTCCTTGGAATTTTTAGTACAGTGCCTTATCACTATGCCACCGCGCTCCCTTGATATCTTTATAGTTTTTTAAAATATTTTTCTCTCAAATTTTCTGGATTTTGGTGTTTGATCATTTTCAACAATGAACTTTTCTAATTGACCAGGAAAAAATTTTAACACTGCCTCAAAATTTGAAGTGATTGATAAAAATTATTAATCAAAATCAGTTTGCAAAAATAACTTAAAAAAGAAATTGTTACCAATAATACACATCATAATAATGAGAGAGAGAGAGAGAGAGAGAGAGAGAGAGAGAGAGAGAGAGAGAGAGAGAGAGAGAGAGAGAGAGAGAGAGAGAGAGAGAGAGGTGGGTTAAATGGAATGAATGA
>NW_027115012.1:1265539-1272253 GCF_000696795.3 Halyomorpha halys
TTTTAATTAAATTACATTTTATATTTATTATTTTTATTTGAATTTAATGAAAGTTAAATAATAACTTAAAAGTATTTTGATTTATTTTTTCCTCATTTCTCTTTAAATTAACACTTCAATAGTTTGTTTATCTGATATACGTAAGAGAACGACTGAGCCTCGACAATCACTTATGGCTTAAATGAATCTTAATTTCAAAATCATGCTACTTGATTGTTCTAATTAAGAGAATTGGTTTTCACAATATTAGGCAATTAAGATTATATATATATATTTTTTCATACCCCTTATTCCTGTTGAACAGATGCGCTACTTCCAATCCATTACAAAAGACTGATCTACATGACTATTATAAGGGCTATCTGGACTCACGGAGTTGAGCTTTGGGGCTCCACTAAACCATCAAATTCCTTCCGAATTCAATCCTTACAGTCCAAAATCCTTAACGCTCCTTACTTTGTCACAAATCAAGTCATCCATGAGGACCTCAATGTCCCACATGTTGCCGATTTGGCCAGAACCAGATACCAATCCTTCCATGATAAACTTCCCAACCACTTAAACCCACTTATTTCTAACCTTGGTTGTCCTTCATTACCTGATGATCCTCCTAGGCGTCTTAAAATAAGATGGCCTCGATATCTTCTCTTCTAGAAATGTTATTGGAGTTCTATCAATGGGTAGATTGTTTGTATCTTGCCATTTTATAACTAACATCAAATTTGCTTGTTTTATATATTAAAATAAAGTAGTAAATATCAATAAATAATTTTTTTTTTAAATTAATTTTATCACTTTTTTGAAAAATTGGTAAACTTGAGAAGAGTTGTATCTAAGAAAGTATTGGTTTTACACACGGTTCTCTTAAAATCAGTAATATCGTTCTAGTTTCTAAAAAAGTAAACTTTATTAGTAATAAAGAAATATTTTAGTTCTTATGTCACCTATGGCTTTTTTGGTTGTTTTTTTTTTTAAGTATAAAAAACAAAAATATTATGTATTTTTTTTAAATATATTTTTTCCGTTGACCTGTGTTAAGATTTCCTCATTTGTGACCAATGGTGTGAACTCAGTTATATGCTTTGGTTATTGCTTAATTATCACTCAGTGTTAAATAATTATTAAAATACTATTTCACAGCTCATGTAATCTTGTTCTTGCTGAATGCAAAGTCTATAGACATACTTAATGCTCGGAATTGAATCGTCTTGCTCATATTATACAGGGCTGCCTGTAGCCGAGTTTAAGACAAGGGAGGAGATGTTTATTCATGCAACTCCGCCCTGACCTAGAACCAGGGTCCATGGGAAGAAGAGAAAGAGAAAGAAGGAGGATATTAATAGGTAAAGCATCAAGAACGTTACCATCGGAATGGGGTTGGGAGGTGGTGAAGAACTGTGAGCAACACAGAATAATTATACAATATTTTAATGTAAATGGGAACCTTCTGCGGGAGCCACAATGCCCCTGTTCAAAACTAACTCCAACCCCCTGCATTTTACGACTTAGAATATTAAAGCAACCAGGAAGTCGCTCTGAATTTGGAATTTATTTTAAGCCAGCTCTCTCAGCTATTCGTCACTCCTTGTATGTATTGTTCTCCGTCGTTTCTCTTTGTGTATACTCATACTATGGAAAATTCTGAATGGGAAATTTAGAATTTTACTTGGTGTAAATTTTTTTTTTTTTTTTTGTAACTCTGTTTACATCAGTTTATAATTACAAATTAAATATTTTAAAAAAAGAAATATGGCAGTTTTGGGAGAGGCCGAATGTGGAACTTCTTAAAGTGAAATAACATATTAATAATGATATTTATCTTACAAAAATACAATATCATTTTTATTTTAATATGTTGAGCTCTCTATTGGTGTGTTTTAACGTATTAATTCATTAAATTATTTTATTTTATTAGTACTATTGTTTTGTTTTTTAAAACTTATTTATCCATTCAAGTGTTTCCTGTAACCGGTTTTTTATTATATTTTCCTTTTAATCTATGTGTTAGTCTTATTCTCGTAAAATGTATCTATTTGTTTGTTTTGGTAAACTGATCTACTGCTGTGACTATGAATGATGGTCTGATCTCACATTACCGTCTAATATTGAATTTGTTTAGCGGGTCACTGAAGAGGATCTAGGAGGGTGAATTCCGGAGAGCGAATTTGTTGATCGGGTGAATTAAAAAATTGTGAAAGGGTGAAATTGGAGGAGCAGAAATGAGAAGGAAAAATAGGAATGAATTGAAACATTTGTATTTGTTGTACAGACCGAAATTGGATGTAAAAGGAAACTGTAGGGGAAAAAAATTGTTTTTTATATCTTATTATTGTATCTCTTTTTTTTCTGATTATACGATGTATGTGTAATTTATATATGTCCGATTACGGATTGATAAGTTTGCTGTGTGAGATAGCAACCTGATGTATTTAGGCAGCATAGATAAATAAAGTATTTCTCTCTCTCTTTTCTTATATGATTGCTGAAATAGCTAAAATGTTTTCAATATGTCTTGCAAATATTGCGTCAATTGTTGTACCTCCTTTGTAGTACCTTCTAATGGTGAGTTTATCATTCTTAAAAGTAATTTATCTTGTAGAAAATCTAAGGATGATGCTCAAATATTCTCCTCAGTTACTGTACGACACTCCGATTTATAGTTTTAAGTTATTTTAATTCAAATGTTATTAATCTCGTTATCATTCTATTTATCGAGCTATATTTTCCACTTTTCGCCTCTCTATCTCGGTGTAGCGTCAAGATACAATTTTTAATTTTCTTTTGAAGTTGCTCTAACCCGCTTGAGAATAGGTCATACTCTCCTCACACACTCTCACCTGATCAGAAAACTGCCACCTCAAACGTGCAAATATTGTCAGTCCATTCTTACTTTTAGACATATTTTTGAAGAATGTACTCACTATTTGCCAATGATAAACAGGATAGGACTGATCGACAGGATAACTCCTCTTCAATTTTTATTTATTATTATTTTTTTAATCTTTTTTTTTTTTACTTTTATCATGCCATAGGCGTTGATGACCAGAGGGTTTTACGCCTTTAAGCAACAATCAACTACAACAACAATTTTGAGTTATTGCTCATTGCAAAAAAGATGAAATGCTGAACACACTAACATTGCAGCTATTATTTTTACTTTTTGAGATATTTTAATCTAAATGTAAAACTCCCTACCACTTCCGTTTCATCCTGAGAGTGCCCTCCCGTCACGAAATCAATTTACTCTCATATACTATATTATTTTTAGTTATTTGTTTTAATTTATAGATCGCCGGTAAAGAAGTTTCACTTCAAACAGGATGGATTACATTGATACTAACAAAACATTCGAAACATTTTTATCGCTGAGAAGACCAGTTGTTATATTATTTATTTATTTATCTTCGGAGATAGCTCCCATACGAATAGAATTGGCCACAACTCAACATAATGGTAAATTATTTACCTAATAAAAAAAAAGTTATAAACAGTTAAATAATAAATGCTAATCTCTCTCAACATACTTATCAAAATAAACAGTAAAAAAAAATATATTAATCGAAATAATCATTTACATGACAATAATAATATGAAAGTTTACAATATAGTAATCATCTTTTTTTGTTATTATAATGTTATTAGAATTAAAAAATGAAAATTAAATCTATACAAAGTAAAGAATAAATATATTGTTAGTGAAACCTTAGTGATAAATAAGTTAAAGTATTAAATATTTGTACAATAATTTATATAAAAGTGTATTTGTTAGTAAGTAGATTACCACTATTTAAGAAATTTATCTAAATAAAAAATTCAATTATATTACAAAAAAGTTTTGGTAATAATTGTGCATAAAAACATTTAATTAATTTTTTTTTAAACTTATATCAATTAGTGGTATGATCGTATAAATATAGTATTTTTGTTGATGGATAAAATGTTAGTAAAAAAGATTAATATCTTACGATCTCCTTGACAATGGCCTAAGGGATGAACCGTTAGGGAAAAATGATGATAGTTAAGAGGTATAATTAAAGGAAGTTTGTGTTTTAAATTAATTCCCTTCTTTCATACAAGAAATTAATATATTATATAAAAATGCTCTAAAAAATAAAATATATTTTTCCTAGTCTAGGAAAAGAAAACATACATAATTTTAGATTCTCCCTTCTCTTATTAATATCAATAATAGACGTTCATGAATTTTTAAATTAAAAAGAGAGTTTCGGCCATGAACGTCAATCGAAATAAAGTTGCAGGCCGAAATAGCGGGCGACTGGAATGAGCAAGCCATAAACTATTCGTGCAGAAAGTTGCCAACTTCCCTGATGCATCTTTAATAAACGGCCAGGGACTCGAGGCAAAAAAAAAATAAATAAAACCAACCAAATCCAACAGAAAACCATTCCATTCGAAAAAAACAAACAATTGAACTCTTGGAAATTGAGTCCTAAAATGGTGGAACAGTAAGTTTTCCATACCAATCATTTGGTAATGTATTAGTTTAGAATTAATTGGTATAATTTTCAGTGATTAAATTAACACATACATCTATTTACATTAATAATAGGACTTAATTACCATTGGAATTTTCAATAATGAAATATTACTTAACAATATCCTAAAAGATATAAAAATACGAATGAATTTGTATAGATTTTTTTCTGTCATACACTTCCTTCCTCGACGTATAATTTTTTATAGATTATAAATTGTAACCTCTTTATATAGTATGGAAAGTATATTCTCCTATTGAAGTTGAAAGACTAAGGAAAAAAATGTAAATATATTTTAATCTGTTATTAAAAAAATTGTGACAAGGCAGGGAAGGGGCGCTATAACCTACTCTACTTCAAAGCAAAAGTGAAGCCAAAAAGTAGGATGGTTGTGTTAAAAATAAACATTCATGCTGTTTTCCAATTTCAGGAACTTCTTAAATATTACTCGATTTAACTATAGTAAAGTCTCTTCTTCCTGTTTTAAGCTAATATTTCAAAATTTATATAGGACCGTCGCTCCGGGGATCTTAATGGGGCGGGTCCGGCCGGGATTGTGTTACTTTGTTCTCTAGAGATCTGATGATGTGGCGATGACCACGAAACGTAGTTTTACGATATATTTATTGTTTATTTGAAAAAAAAATAAATTTGTTAAATTAGAGTGGTGAGTGAAAGTTGTATAGTGGGCATATCAAATATTTTCATTAGATTTCAGAGTGTAAATAATTGACGATGATGATGAACAAAAGTCATTAATGACTGGTTATCTTCAGACAAACACGTTTATCAATCGATTTCAACTAAAAACTACAATGTTCTTTATTAAATAGCTGTATTCTCCCGTAACAAATCTTCCTACTTATGTTGTATACCACTAATTAGTTCCATAATTTTTTTATGTTTTTTTTCTTTAAATTATTCCAATTTCGAATAAGCAATTCTTTTTTTGTTAGATTTATGCGAAGACATTGGGAAAAAAATAATCTCATTAACAAGGCACTTTAGTGTTATCATACAATCGGACCATTATTGCCTGAAATCCCCTATTTATCAGGACGAAGATTCTGAAGAAATCCTTTTTAATTTTCTCAGAAAACAGTTAGCTTCTAGAGTTTCCTCAGTCATCATTACTGTAAAAAATAATGAAAGAACAATTTTCCCAGAACCCAAACAACTTCCGACGTTTTTAAACCAGTCCCTTTTCCATCCACCCCCTTCTTTCTGGCATTAAATGAAAATTTCAGAACCGACCGCATTCTAATTACGTTGATGGAGTTCAAAAAATCATTTCATTTTCCAGTTTCGTTTTTTTTTTTTTTTTTTTTTTTTTAGCCCCTATAGAAAATTATATATATATACATATAAGTTTTTTTTTTTTTTTTTTTTTTTTTTTTTAATATTATGTGTTCCCCTCGAGGGCGGGCGGTAGTGGGAGTACTCGATTATTCTCATAATGGAATACATAACAAATTGAATATTTTGTGAGAAATTGTATTTTATTTGCTGATATGAATAGCCCCTTTCTCGGGCGTTATATTAAATATGGCAATTTACATGATGAATAGAATGACACCTCTCTTGTGAAAACAAATGAATGTACATTAAAAATAGAACGAAAATGAATAGCTGTCCAATATAAAATGTGATTAAGAGGAAAAAATTCATTATTCATGAAAAAAATCATGTTCATCACTTTCATATATTGTTTTTAAAAGTGTTTCGTGTCCTTTTCTGGTGATATTTGGTAAACTAACATGATAAAATCGAGTTAACGAGATCTATTTGATTGTGAAATTTATTTTCTTGGAATAAATAAATAATCTCTTATTTATTTTATATTGCCTTTATTATTTACTTATGAGCCTGTGGACTCAAGGAGATTTCCATAACCCACGGAGTTGACTCACAACTGCAGTGTCGCTTAAAATAATTATCTGCTAAAGCCAAGAACACGGGTCCATAGAGTTAGTAGTACAGTGCCTAGAAACTGTCTCCGCGCTTTCTTAATATCTTTATAGTTTTTAAAATATTTTTTCTCAAATTTTCTGGATTTTGGTTTGATCATTTTCAATAATGAACCTATCTAATTGACCAGGCAAAAATTTTAACTCTGCCTCAAAATTTGAGGTGATTGATAAAAAATATTACTCAAAATCAGTTTGTAAAAAATAATTAAAAAAATAAATTGTCACCAATAATACACTTCATAATAACG
>NW_027115012.1:1272303-1288141 GCF_000696795.3 Halyomorpha halys
GGGAGGGAGAGAGAGAGAGAGAGAGAGAGAGAGAGAGAGAGAGAGAGAGAGAGGGGGGGGAGAGAGAGAGAGAGACCTTTTTGCTGTTTTATGAAACATCACGATTTATTTAGATTAAATGAAGAACAAAATCATTGATCACTTTTTTTTTTTTTTGTTTTACGATTGATTTTTTTTTGTTTGACGTATTGATGATTTTTTATTTTTTTTAGGTATGACGTGATATCAATATTAAAATGATGATATGCTATTTTAAAATTTTATTTTTCCAATGATCTAAAGGTCGTAATTGATAATATTTGTTCTTCGTACATATTGGTAATTGAATAATTTAAAATTAGCATTTATCTTGTGATTTTTTTAAACCTTCTATTTTCTAATTCAAATTTCTGCTCTCTACCGAAAATAGGATTATCAATGACTATTCTTATTAGAAAAATATATGCTTAAGGTATGGCGGCAAATACTGATAGTACAAGAGCCGGGAAGAAAAAAAGGCAGTTATCTCACCCCAATTTTTGATTACTTTAATGAAAACTAGGTATAATTAATAGACAAAATTGATGAGTCTGCCAAGTATAGGTAGGAGGAATAAAAAATGGCGGCTGTTAAAAAACCTTAAAATAACACTAATTTTTTATTCGGAGCTCTATATCTTGAAAACAACCAACAACACTAGAAAATCTAAGATATCTATTGTTAATTTCTAGTTGTTCGTATAAAATGTTGATTTTTGAAAAAATATATCTCTAGATTCATTAGACGCACATATGTCTGCCAACACTCAAAATAAAGGAAATCTAACTTAAAGTAGTTTATGACACTTATCTTCGTAGGGGTAGTAGTTTTTATGATATTCACATATGAATATGAATTTGGCAGATGAAAATTTGTCCGAACTACTATAAATCAATTTGTTTTTGCAAATTTCATGTAAACTATTACTCCTACGAAGATAAACATCATAAACTACTTTATAGCTCATTAAACTAGCTTTAATTTGAGTGATAATAGACATCTGTACGTCAAATGGTTTTTTGAGATATAAATTTTTCAAAATAAATTCACTAACTATTGATCTTTCAGTATGTCTCATACAACATTTTTATGAAATCTTGCTTTTTAAAAGCTATATCTCGAAAACTATTTACCGTAAATAGCTCTATTAGGGCTCATATTTTAACAAATTTACTATTCTTTAAATGACGTTCACTAAGGTATTCTTGTGTTGTTCCTACGTTTTAAGATATAGAGCTCCGAATGAAAAATTAGTTTTTTTATCACTTTGAAACATCCGCCATATTTTATTTCCCCTACCTATACTTGGCAGACTCATCAATTTTGACTATTAACTACACATAGTTTTCATTAAAGTAATCAAAAATTGGGGTGAGGTAACTGTCTTTTTTCTCCTTTTGGGCTCTTGTACTATGATGTACCCGACAACAGCCAATCTCTGAAAAGAAGCTGTACGTAGGATCTTGATTAATCGCATTTTCTAATCAATATGGGAGGAGGTGGCAATGTTCTCCCACCACATGTCACTATTGTTTACTATTGATCCGATACGTCCCTTCATTACAACTTGTTTCATAGTTCAATATCTATTATTAAATAACTTAGCAATTATTTATATGGTTCTTTGAAGAGGCGAATGATTTTTTAAAAACTTGACAATTTTAATTAATTTTGATTGTACCTTTAAACGTTGAACTACAGCTTATAAAGTATAGTTTCCTTCAGGGCGTACTTAACCCATGCTTAACCATTTGCTTGAGGGTATACTTAGATAACTCCCCTTTGCTCCTTACACGTCTTAGTACTCGCTAAAGACTATTATCATATATATTGATTATTAATTTGCTAATATTCCGTCTTGTATGCTAATCTTAAAAACATTAGCGTCTCATTCTCTTTTTCTGTCAATAGCTCTGCTTTAATTATTTCGGGCTAAACAAAAAAAAAGAAATTATAATTGAACGTATTAAATTATGAAGAAGATGGTCAGGAATGTGGTGACAAGAAAACAAAAAAATTTAACAACTAATTAGTTCCCGACGTTTCGCCCCACTTAGTAGAATTTCATCAGGGCTAAAAAGATACGAAAACAACTAAAAAATTTTGATATAGCAGGATAAATACAAAAGGTAAATTAAAGTAGAGTTAAAAGTATATAAACATAAGTGAAAACATAATATATAACATATACTATATAATTTTAACTCTACCTTAATTTACTTTTTTGTATTTATCCTATTATGTCAAAATAATTATAGTTGTTTTTGTATCTTTTTAGGTCTGATAAAGCTCTACAATGTGGGACGAAACGTTGGAAAAGTTTGTAACTGTTTTCGTTCTTTTAGACCACAACTCTGACCTTTTTTATGAAAAAAAGTTGGCATAATAGTGATATTTACATAAATATAAATATGACACGTGATATGGATTACACACCGTTCATCGATTTTTGTGATAGAAAATAATCGATATTGTTATTCTAGAGCTCTTAGAACTTCCTTGGTATATCGTAAACTATTAGTTAAAAGAATTGCCAATGTCGTTTGTTGCCTTGTAATTTTTCGACTAATTATTGATTTGTATAAATCATGGGCCTATTAACATATATCAGTGACCTAGATTTGTCCAAAAAAAAAAAAAAAGGCCTAGAAAAATCAGTGAAATGCACAAAAAAGTTTAGGTAGACACCCTGGTTATTGATTAATAATAATCAAACATACAGAACCCAGTTGTTTAATAGAACTACGATACAAAGGAGTGTTGTTCTGCGTTATCTTCCCATCTACGTTTGATTGTCCATCTACACATATTTTTTAAATATTCCATATTTTATAATACACTTATAACTAGTGGGGTGTCCCAAAGGACAATTTTAATCTTCCTATCCATTCTTTTTCCTCTCTTTCTCTCAATATAATATTTATTTGTTTAATTTTTAATTTATTATTTATTTAACCTTATTTTTGTGAGTCAATGTTTTATTATTATATCTTTAAATATAAATTTTCTATTGGTATAACTTGGAAATAGATATTTCTAATTTAAACTTCATATTCATTGTTTTTAAGAATCCATTTATCCATCAATATTTTGCTATCTATTCATTTATATGTTAAGATATAAAATTAAATGGGTTTCCATCTTGGCTTATTTTAGTCCTATTTATATGATGTTGGGTATGTTTTATAATGAATTTAATTATCTTTTAAATGAGACGATAATGGCTCAGAAGATTCATCAATAGTTCTCGAGTTATTTGAATAACTAATTTAATTTGCCTAACTGTAGTTTTTGAAATAAAGTGAACAATAAATAGATAATACACTTTTAACCATACAATAATAGTATAATATAAAAGTCCTAAACTTATATAAAATTATTTAAAACTTTTGCGTTTTACTGCTTGGTAAATTTTTTGAATTTAAATAATATATGATAAGTGAAAAGTTTAGATTTTGGAATTAAACTAATTTATCTCTTTTTTTTTTTCAGGACTGATAGTTGCTACAGGTGTATTGTAATGCATAAAAGACACAACAACGTTCTCCAATACAAAGAAAGTAAGTTCATTTTTTTATTAATATTTCGTATTATTTACTTTAATTAATTGCGATTATTTTTAATTTTTTGATTTATTATTGATATTGATGATTTTACATAACTTTTAGTTTTAATCTTGATCGCAATTTTTTTTTTCCTTCTCTCTAAATCATGTATTTTCTGTTAACGTATTATTTTACTGATTTTGTAAAATTGTATAATAAATCAAATAAAAATTTATTCGATAAACTGAGAATGTATTTAACTTATGTCATACTATCTTTTCATTTTTGATTTTTGGAGCAATTTTGAGCAATGACATGTTTTTTTAATTGAGATATTATTAAAAAATATAGAAAAAACTCTCAACGATTTGCAATATTATAATTATTGAGTGAGTTGAATAATTGAAATAACTGAATAAAAAATAGTAATAATAATTGAAATAGTAAATCTAAGAAATAATAATTAATACGTAATTGAAGAATGAAATAAATAAAAAAATTATTAGAATTAATAAAATAAATAACTGACTTATATACTGAAAAATAATTTAAGAATTAAGAAAATTTAATGATAATAAACATAAATCAATGCATATGGGAAGAAAAAAAGGCAGTTATCTCGCCCCAATTTTTGATTACTTTAATAATAACTATTTATAATTACTAGTCAAAATTAATGAGTCTGCCAAGTATTGGTAGGGGGATTGAAAAATGGCGGCTAACTTAACTTACTATAAAGTAGTTTATGACACTTATCTTCGTAGGGGTAGTAGTTTTTATGATATTCACATATGAATATAAATTTGGCAAATGAAAATTTGTCAGAACAACTATAAATCAATTTATTTTAGTAAATTTCATGTAAACTATTACTCCTAGGAAGATAAACATCATAAAATACTTTATAGCTCACTAAACTAGCTTTAATTTGAGTGCTAATAGACATCTGTACGTCAAATGGTTTTCAAAATAAATTCACTAACTACTGATCTTTCAGTACGTCCTATACAACATTTTTATGAAATCTTGGTTTTTAAAAAGCTATATCTCGAAAAGTATTTAACGTAAATAACTCTATTAGGGCTCATATTTTAACAAATTTACTCTTCTTTAAATGACGTTTTCTTAGGTTTTCTTGTGTTTTTCCTACGTTTTAAGATATAGAGCTCCGAATGAAAAGTTAGTTTTTTTTATCGCTTTGAAACAGCCCCCATTTTTTATTCCCCCACCTATACTTGGCAGACTCATCAATTTTGACTATTAATTTTACATAGTTTTCATTAAAGTAATTAAAAATTGGGGTGAGATAACTGCCTTTTTTCTCCTCTTGGGCTCTTGTACTATTTGGGCTTCATCAAGGTGAAGTTTAATTCCTTACGTTGTGAGCGACTGTACCTTTATTAACCTAGAATGGAAAATTAGGTAAAATGTTTTTTAATAAATTAAAATATTACTTCTATGATTATCAATAACTGATTTTGATTCACCAAATGGCCATATCTAACAGCAGCCTTTTTTTATTTCTACTAAATTACTTCGATTCACTATATTACATGTGATTATTATATGTGAGTGTTTAATTATATATTATTTATTTCAATTTACTTAGATCCTTACTTTTATTGTATCCTTTAGCTCCTCTTAAGTTTTAATGCTCCTTTATTTTATATATTCTTTATAATAGATATCACGTATGTAGTTTTTATATTAATTGTATATTTTATATTGTATTCTTATTTTAATTGTAAATTCATATCATTATTATTCAGTTCATAATTTCATTCGTTATTTTAATATATTTTCTTTTTTTATTCTGCTTTATTTTCATTTGAGTATTTTTTTATTTGAATTATTGGTTTTATCACTAGAAATTAAAAATAACTATACTGTGATTATTAGGGTCTTGTTTCGCAATGTTAATGAATTGTAACAATAATAATGGAGAATAGATTGTTTTATATGTTTTTTAAATTTTTCTATACTGCATAGTAACTCATATTTTTCTATCTAGCAGCCACGAGAAAATATTCTCCGTAGTTCAGGCGCTGGGAGGCGTCGATGTAGACCATTGCTTTTAACCATGAGTAATGGGTTTTCGGTCTGTCGAGTTTGATGAAGATGACAGAGAGATTGCCGCTGTCGACGAGAATCCGACCGTGAAATCTTTGATTAAATCGGTGCTGACCCTCCACAAGTGTGTACCGTCCCTAGAGCAGAGATGTCGCTGCACGCGGCCCCTCTCCTGTCTGCATCCACATGTAAATTAGATTCCTTTGTGTCAGATGCGATAACCATCTCTCTCTCCGGCGCCTGGGACAAACCCTAGGAATTTTATCACATCCCGTTTATTGGAACCCGGAGCCGTGACAAGTTGCACTACAAGAGCGTGCCAAAGAGGAATGTAGCGAGGAATTAAAGAAATCTCCCGACAGTGTAGGACCCTAACATAAATCTCCATTAACATAGCGTTAGATTGCTATCTCTAATAGCTTACAAGTAGTTTCTATTATAGAAATTATCTCGATTATGAGCTCGGAATGCGATAATGTAATAGGTTTAGATTAATAACATCCATTAATATTTAACACTGTACACTAAAGTTCGTGACATTTTATCGCGGCTAATCCAATATTAGTTCACATATTTGGGCCAACTAATTATTATGTAAACTATTTATAAAGTCGATCTCTATCGTTCATAAAAAAATAAAAATACCATTCCTTTTTGGTTGCTTACAAACTTGGATAACATGTGATGTGAACCTTTAACCTTTAACTGTGAAAATGTCAGATTATTTATGCGAAAATTATACAGCACAGAATTCTCATGCCGATCAAGTCTTTTGACAAAAAAATTTACACATTTACAATACAAGCATATTACGACTGTAATTTCGATAAAACTGAAGGCACAACAAGATTAGTTGATGTTAAATCGTTTTGTATGACAAAAAATGGATCAAATCACCTGAAATCAGAAATTAACAAAGATAAATATTTTTTATATATAAAAAAGTCTAAAACTATAATTTTTATTATTATAATTGATGTTGAAATTGATAAAAGTTAATATAATTTAATTTATTTTTATTTTTAAAGAAAAATATTAACGGTAAGATTAAAAATCGATTTAATTGATTCACTTAGATTCCATTAAATCGATTCATACCATACAAACTTGATCTAATACAAACGATATAGTATTGTAATATTATTATTAAATTCTTATAAAGTGAAATCAAAATATTACTACAGTGTAATATGAGAACCACAGCTACTCATAATTGCAATGAGGTCCATACACATTTGCTTGGAAATACCTCTTACTGAGAATTTTTATACCTTAATTGAGATTTTATTTCTTAATCTTCGATTATTACCTTTATAATTAAGACTTGTGGCTCAATAGCCTGTATAAGCAACACAATTTATCGGGTTGGGGCACGTTTCTTCACTAACATGAATTCTCAGCAAGTGCTCTATTTTTCTGTACTAAATAAGATTTCGTACGATAAAGAAGTGAATTAAATGTTTAAAAAAATTGCGAAACAGGAGAGTTGTAAAGAGACTTAAAAATAATTCTAAAGCGTGACTCAGAAAAATCACTAAAATGCTCGAATAAATATTTTAAATGTCAAATATTGATAATGTTTTCATATCATCAAACTAGTTTTGGCTACCATCAAATGTTAATAGCACTAAAATACATACCAATATAACTGATTTTTTTAAGCCATGTGTTTATATTGTTTTCAAAAATGAAAGTAAATAAATATAAAAACATATAATATGCATTTTCTAATTAACATTTTCATGCAATACCAGCAATCCTCTGTAAATAAGACAATTATCATTTTAAACCTGCCTATTTGGAAAACTGGGTAAATGAAAAGCCTTTTTAAGGGATAAAAAATTCTTGGCGCCTTGAAATTTCAGTATTACAATTTACACTGCATCATTAAAATTATACATTAAATAATATATAATATTTACAATATAAAAAATATTTTCATAAATATTTTGAGATGTCTAATATTGATAATGCTTCCATATTTGTTCTAATTCTTACCATCAAACTAGTTGCTACCACCAAAAATTAATTGAAATAAAATACAATATAACTTATTTTTTTAAGCCATGAGTTGTGTATTGTTTTAAAAAAATAAAAGTAAATAAATAAAAAACATAGAATATGTATTTCTTTAATTAACATTTTCACCTCTCTTTTACCGCTATCCTGTATAAATACAATCGCCATTTTAAAACATTCTTGGTCCCTTGAGATTTCAGCTATGCGGTTTACACTGTATCATTAAAAGTATATGATTATTAAATATATAAACGCACGTGTTAATTAACAATGTACTTTTTAAGACATTGTATTATTTCAAAGTATAATTCGTAACTTTTGACTCTTAAATATTCCTTTTCTGCTAGCTAAACGACTTCACTTTACCTTCACTAAGCGACTCTATACTCTATTGTTTTCCGATTTGATCTATGTAATTTTGCTTGGCCTTTGTCCATTCTGCCTAACAATCTGTTAATTTATCTCTAAGACGCCTCCTGACAACTGCAATCATTGATGACTGCCTCGGGGCTCCTTGATGGATTGCTTCGGGCTACGAGCCCCGCCCATCCTCATCCACTTGTCTCATATCTTCAGATAGTGATCCAGTAGAAGATGATACAATAATAATCCCTAAAATTTTCTAATATTTCTCGTTATATATATGGTTTTTATGATTATCTGTTCGTTCTGTTCGGGAATATTTGTTCATTTTGTATCTAAAAATAAAATATAGAAGTTGAATAATACAATATAACTAACTGAAAATGCAGTCCATAAAATCTTTACGTAGAAATTAAGGAACTTATAAAATAAAATTTAAAAAAAAAATGGAAAAATAATTGTCAATAAATTACTGATGATTAACCAACTTTATAATTTTTGTATGATATTTTTTTTTTCTGCTTTTGTTGTTTAAATAAAATAATTTGTATCCAAATTAAGTCTCGAAAGGCTCTTTATTTCCTTAACTGTCAAACGTTTGGGCCAACCTGGGCCCTGTTTCATAATAAAGTACAAACTAATACTATTAGTCTTTTAGATTTATCTTTATTCAATCACACATTCTTGTACAATAGTAACTTGTACTTTAGTATTTTTTAATTCCTGTAATATCATTAATAATCATCCCTATCTTGAAAAAAATAAGTATTAGTATTATTACTAGTTTCTACACTCATATTATGAACTAATATTATTAGCTTTCATTATGAAACAGGAGCCTTGTCATTCTCAAGTACAATCTTAAAAATAAATTTACATTTCACATCCAATCATTTAAAAACTTTCTGCTCAGATCATTAATTTCAGACAAATCACTCTATTCTGTCACTTTCCCATTAAATTAAAAAAAAAAAATTATAAATTCACTTAACAATATCATCTCTCTCTTATCACACAATATAATTAAGAAATATTGTGGACATACACAGGCGAATTAAAACCAGGGTCCTTGGAGTTAGTAGCATAGTGCCTTACCACTGAGCCACCCCACTCCCTATATATATATAACATAAAAAGATCTTCGAAATAAATACAAATGAAATAATTTTACTAATTGCTGCCTCACCTAACCTCGATATTTAGTCCTAGGTCCTTCGTGAATAATTTGACCTCTTCTGACACTTTACCTAAATTTTCCTTTGTGATGGTTGTTGTTATCTACTATTTAATTCAATAAAAAAAATTATTAATAAAGGACTTCTTCTATTGTTTTAAATCCTATTATTTTTGTTTATTTTTCCGAAGTCGGGCTGATATTGTCTCCCCTCCTCTTCGAATCCGGCGTGGAATTGATTCGTGGGGGTTTGTGAGATGGGAGTAAGTGATTCGGTTGAAACCTTATCAGATCTCCTAACTCCCAACTTGTAATTAAATGCCAAAAGTTAGTGGAATCTGAGTCGTATTCTTTGGGATAGCCAGTGGAAACCTCTCCCGACTTTGAAACTAAACTTGATTGAACTATCCTCGAACAAGCTCCTCCAAGGGGAGTTACGCATTCATCGGACCACTCCGGAAATATTTCACACCCTGAAGATACCTGCTTCCATTTAAGGCAGGTGTTGAGTGCATCCTGATTACATCTAGATTGTTTCCCCTTCGACTTGCCACCTTCTCGCTGGAAGTAAGCTGGGTTTGCTCTAACTAAATTTCTGGAAGAAAAACCGGAGATGTTTTTACTTATTTTCTTTTGGACCCAATAACATATTTGTTTATAATAATAGTATACCTTGTTTTTTCAAAGGGTCATATATATTCCTCTACATAGCAACTTCTGGGAAAATCAAACACACTTAAAAATTCATACTGGACGATTATTGATTGACCGTGTGTATAGATGAATGGAATATGGTCCGGGTGCGGTAAAAAAAAAACTCAAATAGTAAATAATTATACTATTTTATTGAGCCAACGTTTCGCCCCATGTTGCAGGGCTTCGTCAGAGGCTAAAAAAAGATACAAACACTATAGTTACAAAAAGGAAAAAATAAAAAACATAAGTGTAAAATAACAGGGGATATAAAATGAAAAGTAAGATATAATAAGAAAAAATAAAGGTTGTAAATAGTAAATGAAAAGGATAATAGTAACTGATAGATAAGAGATGAAATATTAAAGAAAGTACAAATGAAGAGATGAAAAAAGAAAAAAAAAATACAAATCAAATGATGAGACAGAATGCATACCTGTTTTGACGACAGTCAAAGACAAAGTGACGGTTTGTATTGGGAGGAGTGGGGATGGCAGTTATGCCACAATAACGAAAATAATTTTTGTAAAGTAAACATAGTAAAAAAGTATTTCAATTAGGTGAACAATAAATGCTAATATACATAATAGGGGGAGAAGAAATATTTATTTGTCGAAAAACAAATCTACAGGTTGATTTATGAGGAAACGTCAGTAATTAAGGTTAATGCACCAAATTTATAATTCAGTGCCACCAACCTCACCTTTCTATCTTAATCCGTTGTTGAATAAGTTTTTTTTTACGCTTTTTTAGGAAACAACGTCTTTTTTTCATAAAAATCCAAATCTCTGTGCTGTAACTGAAAATTTCTGAACGTTTTTCACCATTAGCGGAATTTACGAAGAATGAACAATAAGATAGCAACCAATTTGTAAGAAAATATCACTTCGTTCAGAGATTATTGCAGCCAAATGAATGTAAACTAGTAAAAAAGAATAATATCTGGAAACACTTAGTAGAATCTCACATAATGAATTTTCGAGGTTATATCTTAAGGATTTTATACAGTACATCTAACTTAAAAATACTGGTTTAATGTCGAAGAGATATTGAGGTTGGGATGTTAAAAAACATTAGACACATTATATACGAATACCTAGTACAGTGTAATCCGAACTGGTGTAAAGAAAAAGAAAGTAACTTTATTGAGAAACCTTAGCTGGCGATAACATTTTTGTGAAAACCGAAAGTGAAAATGCTTACACAGTTTCAATATCGGGTAATCTAATTCCTGTGAAAGTTCTCATAATATATTTCGACGGAATTAGAAATATATAATATATATAGTACAAATCATTTGATTATGTAAAACTAATTTAATTAATATTAGAAATATGTAAGATAAAAATTTTGTTAGTGAGCTTTTTTTTTTATCAGATTTCAAATTATTTCGAGTATTTTTTATTTTTATTAGACGTGTTTTTAACTAATAAATTAACTATCATATTATTGCAACAAATTAGATCATCGCTCAGCATTACTGGGAATTTTTAAATTTCAAATAAAATATGTAAAAAAAAAATTAAATTAATGAAAATAGTTATCTAAATTCATATTGTTAATTCTTTTTCACTATTTTTCTTAATACCTTTAGTGATCTGAACGACCCCATGTAGCAATTAGTTCGAATTACCGATATTAGGCTGTACATTATTTTTATTACAAGATTATTAGTTGATTGTATGTAATAAATGGTGACAACTAGCTGCGCTGGTTCGAATCCAGCCTGGGGAGTCGACTTTTATTCACGAAATGAAAACTTTATCTCCTTCCCTCCACTCCCCCGCACCATGGTTAAAATGTAGAGAGCTTCCCTGTATATCAGAAATCACCAGGAAGGGGTTTTGTCGCCGAGAATTGAAAATAAAAAATGGCTTAGACTTATAAACCACCATACTTTTACTCAGGGATATTCATGTAATACTGAAAAAAAAAGATTAACTATACCTAAGTACCTTCATAATTTCCAAATTAAGTATCTAAAAAATTTAATTTTTTTTTGTAAGTAAAAAAAGTCCACTCATAATTTTTTTTTTTTACGCTGACTCTTGAATTATTGTTAATAATTGAGTCCTTGTTAGTGATCTCCCCACAGTAGATAATTGAGTATAACCAAGATCCTATGGGATACAGATTGATTACAACTGCGAATCAGGTGGCCCCGATGTGGCGAAGGGCTGAGTTAATTGTAACCACTAAAGTTGATTAAGTGGGCACTATTTAGTGGACAGATAGCCTTTGAACGACAGCCACACAGGTACAGGTCCAGCTACATTGGTTCGTTAGATAGCTGCTGATTGTGAGAGACAGCATGGTAGTGACTCCACTGTACACAGTGCTACCTGGCAAGTTGCGGAATCAATCCTCGCGTGCGGATGGGTTCTTGGCTCCCTGCCCCCACCGCTCCTCCGATAAAACACCATTTATTTTTTTTTTGGAATTTACATCTCTGATATTTCACCTAGCTCGTTCGTTCTTTTATTATCTTTTGTTGCGGACGAGCCGCCTATCCCGGGCATGCACGGAATGGAAACGGTTTACTGAAAAGATTTTTATCTCATCTTATCACGTAATATTTTTTCTTATATTTATTAATTCTTTTTTATCCATTAATGAAAGATGGGCGTATAAAATGACAAGAATCTACCGTATCAGAAATATTCTCATCGTGATTCATAATGTTGTTTTTTTTATATTTTATTTTATACCAGATCGGCCTGGTGGGCCTTACATGGTTGATATAACCGTTATATTATATATATATTTTTAACAGTTGATTATGGGGGGTATAGTCTCGTACAAAAAACACCCCTAATTATATTCAATATTATTATTAAAAGAAGAATAAAATAAATAGATAAGAATAATGCTTCTTCATAAAAGAGAAAAGTAAAAATAATGATATTGGTACAAACAAATAGTAAAAAGAAACAAGTTAATTTGAAAAAGGGACAAAAGAAGAAAATAGAAAAAAATAATAATGAATAAATAAAATGAGTAATAATAAAAAGTAAAATAGGTGTAGTATGACTAAGAATTAATTTCACATTTATTAAAATTTATAACAGAATTTCCTGCAGCAGTCTGGGTCTGGGCTTCAGTCTTCTAGTTGAGGTTGGGTTTCCCTGGTTGTAGGTTCATGAACCGTTTTTTGATGTAATCCTCTATTGACTCCATCTGTGATTCGTGAAACGTTGGCACTATTAAATCATTTTTTCAACTTATTTGAGTTATTATTTGACCCCAATCCATCTTCTCCTCATATATATTATCCACTGTCAACTACATTCTCATCATAAAAAAAAAATTATATTTTTTTATAACTCGAAAACTATGGGTTTCCTGGAAGATTATGATTACTCACAATTTATAATTAAGACTTTCTACTCGCAAATAAATAAATTAAAATAATAAGTAATAACAGAAATAATTAAAAAATATGTAATATAAAATCGCATCGTTATTATAATAATAATTCTATTCCAGGATATTCTGTTATTAATAATAAAGAAAAATCGTAAGGACTTAAAATAAGAATGAGTAAACTTGGACATAGTATTGTTTACAAGAAAAAAAACTTTGTTTCCTTACAAACCCATTCAGCTGGTCGCGTGGTACAGACAATAGTAGCAAAAGACGATAGTCTACCAAATATTACAATAAAATGCCACAGTTCGATTGGTTGTGGGCCATAAAAGCCATAAATGTGGTAATGAGCGAGAATTGGCACAAACAAAGATAATCAAAGTTGACTATAGTTCCCCAAGAAGATATCTCTATATAGCGATAGGGTGGGGATGTTTTGTAGAATCCTATTGTTGTGTTAATTTAGACTCCCTTATTTTTATTTCCGGCTATTTTCGGTGACTGCGACTGACCAAAGTGCAACAAGCTCTCATTAAATCCAATAGTTCTCCCATGTATTTGTTTTTATGATCCATGAATAAAAATTGCTTGACTTCGCTCTCTAGTTTCATAGCATTAGTTTCCGACGCTTGAAATAACAAATAATTATAAATAGTAATGGAATTAATAAACAATAATAATCAGAAATTCATAGTTCAAGCGTAATATGAATGTAAAAATCAGGAGGTTAATACAGCCTAAATCCTAAGGAAGATTTAATGGATTAGAAAGAACAAATATATAAATAATTTCTAGCCTCAACCTTTAAAAAATATATTTTATTTAAAATAGCAATTGAATTATAGACTTTATTACTTAAATTATTATTGAGATAGGAATTATTAAGATTAGATTTGATCCAATCAGTATTAAGATAGGAACTTATGGTATTATGTGTTTTATCCTTCTTTTAGGTTATATTTAATTTTGGTTATGAATCTTATTTTTATTTATTTCTTTTTCTTTTTTTTATTTTTTAACGTTTGTTTAGTCTTCTTTGAAGACGTAAAACATTTTGGTCATCAACGCCTATCTATGGATTGTTATAATTGTAATTATAATCAAACACTGATATATACTCACGCACACATGTAGATGATTTCAACGTAAAAAAAAAATAATAAGAAAAAATCTAAGAAGAGCCTAATTTATCACCATTGTGACTTTAGCTTCCTCGTCTGTAAAAGCTTCAGTTGAATTCGAGGTCATTCTTAAAAAATATGTTTAATCGTTAGAACGGATTAATAATATTGGTGCGTTGGAGGTGGCAGTTTTCTAAGCTGATAAGAATGCGTGAGGATAGTATAGCCTCTTCTCAAGCGAGTTAGAGCAACTTCCTTGTTGTCCAATTAAAGTCTTAATTAATGAGTAGTCATAATCTTCCAAGAAACCCATAGTTTTCGAGTTATTAAAAAATATATATATATTTTTTTTTTTATGAGTAGATGGTTTGCGGTCAAAGAATAACACAAATAAGTTAAAAAAATTATTTAATAGCCCCAACGTTTCAGCCAGAATTTCTAGCCTTCATCAGGACTATGAACAAGATAGAAATTAATGAAAAAAAAGAATACATAGTTTTTGAACTTTGTCCTTTGATAAGAATGATTTCAACATATCAAAAAAAAAAGTTAAAAATATTCTAAAAGTGCTCATTATTAACAGGTTCATGTTAATAATTTGTATCCTAATTTGAATTATGTAAAAATATACGGTATAAGGTGAACTATTCAGGGCTGGAGTAAATTCCTGCCTAGTGGAGGACTTGGCCCGATAAGCCGCCCAATAATATCCGAGGCATGCACGAACTGTTGAGGAAGGAACTTATTACAAGATCTAGTCTCGTCCTGGTATTCCTTCCTCCGCCGTGTCAGCTTCGTCTTCTCTCCTCTCTATCTCCTGGTGAGGTATCTTGAAACATCTTCAAGATAGGAGATCTTCCAGCGGTAGGAATCAAATTTTATTTAATTAAATAGTCCGAAGGAAAACTAGAATAACCAGGTCTCGAAGAATTTTCTGTGTTCGTGTAAACAGCCTTGCTCAAAAATAAAAATTTCTTACAAAACTGAAATTACATATTTTAGGCGGTTATATGCCTGGGATGTGAGAAAATATTTCGATAAAATCGACCGGCTGGAAGTAACACTTAATAGAATCGATTTTTAAATATTCTGAATTCATCACCCTCATTGAAATAATCTGTCAGCAGGGGCTTAAATAATGAATTTTTAAAAAATCTTCCTCTTGTTAATTTATAATTATTTTTTTTAAACAGGTCTTATTGTTAGTAATAATTAAAAGTGGATAAATACTACATATAAATAATTTTTAATAATAACCGAAACAGAAACTTTCCAGAAAAAGAAGCTGAAAAAAGGCTAAGTCAAAAGTTATTGATAATTTGATTGGTGAAGAGCAGATACCCGTCAATTTTTAGTTTGGAAAAAGATATTTTTTTTTGTACCTTTCAATAAATTAAAATTAGTACTATATAATAAATGTAAGATATATAATACACGAAATGTAAAATATATATTTTACTATGTGTTCT